>NC_058375.1:82144015-82447045 GCF_018350175.1 Felis catus | reverse complement strand
TGGCCCTGCACTGTTGAGAGGTCTGTCTGAAGCTTCCATGGGCTTTTTAGTAGGTATGCAGGCAGTCAGCCCAGCTGTTGGCAAATAGCCTCTCCTCCATAATTGTGGGTAAACCAGAGGGCAGGGCTTGTTCCCTTGAGTAGCCAGCTAAGCAGCCAGATTGCTGGAACTGCAGGCACTCTGGTGTGTGGGGTTAACTTCCCCATGCTCCCCAGGGCAGGAGTCCCTTTGGAGTGCCACCAGCCCATGTCAAGTTTTCTTGCAAGGTGTGGAGAAACAGGAGCAGCTTTAGAGGATGCTTGCCAAAGTGAGTGAGTTGGATGGGGCTGGTCTGTAGGGGAATGCCAAGGTGGGGCTTGCAGTAGATGGAGAGTATTAGTATTAGCTTCCACAAGGGTCCAGCTATGTTGGCTGGAGGAGGGGAAGAGAAATGGCACCTGCCAACACTTTTGTTCCTGGTGAAATTTCCTAGAGATCCCTTCCCCTGAAGCACATGTTCTAAGATTAGTCAACAAATCTTCACATATACCTCAGGTACTTTTCAAACTTCTGCTTCTGTGCTGTGTAACTCAGGCCAAGTTATTTATTATACATATGCTGGCTCTTTCAGGGTGGGGACTCAGTTTCCTATCACTCTGGAGTTAAGCCCCACTGATTTTCAAAACCAGATGTTCTAGGGAATCATTCTCCCAGTGTGGATCCCCAGTGCCAGTGGTGCCTGGAGTGGAGTCTAATCCTTTCACTTCTCCATGTTTGTGGTATCCCACCCCCAACCCCATTTGTGGTTAGTTTTTGCCAGGGCATTGGTTCCTAACTGCATCTCTGCCCCTCCTACCCTTTTCAGTGTGGCCTTCTCTCCACAATTCACCGTGGAAGGTCTGTTCTGTCAGTGTTCATGTCATTTTCAGAGTTAGTTGCATTGATACTGTTATCTTGGTGTGCCTGTGGGATGAAGTGAGCTCAGGATCTTCCTACTCCATTATGTTCCTCCTTTTCTCTGAATGAGATGAGGTATGTGAAAAGTCCCTGACCAGCTATAATGTACTTAGTTGCATTTCTGCTTTAATACCATCTTGGTTCCAGATCTCTCTTGACCCTTATAAGCCTCACCTTCTTTTTCCCACCTGTTTACCTGAATTCACCTTCTTACCTCTCCTTCTCAGGTCTTCAGTAACACAAATGAATAAAGGTCTATGGTAATTAAACTAAGATAACAGCATGGGAAATGCAATGCATGTAAAGTAAGTTAGCACAGTATTACCTAAAACATATAACACTGATCTCTAGCTCAACAGGCTGTTAGTAAGTTAATGTAAAGCATTCCTTGCTTTCATAAATTTGGAGAATGCTAAGTTAAGTTTCAACAGATCTCCTTTTTACAGATTAATTAGGGTATTTAATATGCTAATATGCATGGGGCTATAGTACACAGCATTTTAGGCTTACCTGATCATAAGGTCTTTTTTGAATGTGGAACATTTTGAAAACTATAATTCTTTGGATCATCCTTAGGTAAACTTGTAGTTAAATGTCTGTTCTCCAAAGTAAAAAAGATTGCTGTTTATAGAAGGTTGGGGCTTCTCTAGGCTGCAGGGAGGGGAACCCCAGGAAGCACATTTACCAAAGGCACAAGATATATGTCAAAGAGGATAGTAAGCTCCAAAATTATTGTTAAATGTCTTTTAAGCTAACACAATATCATGCTTGTATATAAAGAAACAATTCCTATTCTAACTCTCCTTGTCTGGAGGGGAAAAGCTCACTCAATCAATTTCCTTCTGTCCTCCTACACTTGCTTTTCCCTTCTCCTCCTCACCCCTAAAGACATGATCTTTCCTCAATTTTTCTACTTTATCTATTTTCCTCTCTATTATCCTCCTACCCAGTCGAGAAATTGTGATAATTCAGAGCATCTGGGTGTTTCCCCCCCCCCCTCAGTGGAGAGATGAATAGGCTATAGCAGAAAAGGTTTTGTTGATATCTCATAACTAAAATGTTTGAAAAATCCAGGAATTAATTACCACTCAAGTTTCTTTTGGCTTTGAGTTTTTCCCCTTTTTCTAAAGCCTAAAAGCTTAGTATGATCATACCTTAATTATTCTCAACAGCAAATAATCATGTACTTGAATATTACTATGATCCTATGTCCCTGGAGTTGGAATTGGAATTTGAGAAAAAAACCTTTCTCTACATGGAATAACTGCATGTTCTGCCTCTTTGAGTCTAGCATACTGCTCAATAATAGATATTTTCCATTCGTGCAGTAAAGATTTATCAAGTGCTAGTGCATGCCAGGTTCTGTGCAAGGTACCAAGGATTCAAAAGTGTAGCTGACGGTCACTGGTGATGGTGATGATGGTGAAAGTGATAACATGGTTTACTCAAAAAAGGTGTTCCTCCATTATATGAAGGGTCCAATAGAGTGGAAGTCTCTACCATTTTAAATAGATGCGCATGGGGCCAAATTGCAGACAGAGGGTAATTATTATTGTTGGTGATTGGCTTATTAGACTCCTCATTGTTCATGGATCAGTGGCTCTAAATCCCAGCTGCACAACAGAGAATTTTTAAAATGTTGATGCCTGAGTCCCACTACAAACCAACTGAATTGGTATATCTGAAGATGGATTCTCAGACACTATTTCTTTATAAAAGATCCATGGGTGAGTATAATATGTAGCTAGTGCTAAAAGCCAGTGTTGTAGATAAAAGCAAGAAGACTTTTATGGGGACTGTGAAAATATCTACATTAATAGTAACTAAATTGAGAGGAAGGCCAAAGGAAAAGTTATTAACCATATAACTTAATTAAAGGTACCAAAATTTGGGCATGCCACTGAGTTATAACCAGAGGCCATAGCACCTACATAAATATATAAGCCAGATCCCTTGTCTCCCAAGCAACTTTATTCCCTTACAGCATGCAGAGGAAAACTGCTACAGGAGGGATCACAACTTTCCAGGGAACTCAACCCATAGGATCCATTCATCAGAGTTAAAGTTATATAATATTGCACATAGTCTCAATACCCAGAGATAAACATTTACACAGGAGGTCATATTAGCAGATAATTGTGAAACCAAATGATTTTTTTCTGCAGAGTTGCTCATGTACAAGCAAAATCAAATTAAAAATAAGAGGTTTAATTCTCCATGTTGAAAATAAGAAATTTCCCTCCCCTCCCTTTTCTTAGCATATTTACTTTAGAAAATTTATCCTTGTTAGTACTTTCTCATCTCTTTTGAAATGTATATAATCCATTTGAGTACTAGACAGGCCTTTGGTCAGCTGGTCTGTTGTCAGCCTTCTGATTTAGGAATAGCTTTCTGAAGAAACTGGGAGTCATCTCTTTGAAATATAAACACCAAGGAATGTAACACCCTATCTTCCTATCCGGTGTTAGAGTGGGAGTCTAACTTCAGTGGGTACCTGTTCCAAGCGAAAACTAACTTGTCATAAAGAAATGAGTTTATTCTCCAGATTAAACCAATTAGCTAACATATATAGTCACTCCAACAACCAGGTAAAGTTAAGATGAACTGTGTATGATAAATGGTGGGGTCTTTTACTTATGATAGTTATTATTTATCTTGAAACAATATAACCCATTATGTATTTCTGCTTGGCTATGTAAGGGGACACGATTTCTTTATCTTTACAATCTCTTAATCAGATTGTGATATTCATCACATTGTAGTTTAGTGCTTCTAATAATAAAATTATTTTGTTTCATTATTACCTTTTATGGGGAACTTTTTCTGGGCTGGAAGATCTTGTTTTAAATTCTTTCTGTAACACACAAGCTGTTAGCTTACTAGAGTATGGCAATTATTTTTTTTTCTTTTTCTTTCTTTTCTTTTCTTTTTTTTTTTTTTGGTGGGGGTGGGCTCAAACCATTTCATTGAGGGGCTTTGGAGAAAGGTAAAAGGGTAGGAGGACAATGAGATATGATGTCCTCCACACTGCCAGGATCTCCCCAGCTTCACAGTTGCCAAGAGCTCTTTTTCTTCTGAACTCAGGCTATCATCAGATACAAATAATTGAGAGATTATACTTTTCAAATTCTCTTCAATATTCACAGATAAGCATGAATACTTGAAAATGTCTTCAGTTACAGTCTTGTCTGTTAATCTAACCAAAGACCATAAGAAGTTCCAGGAATCCTCAAAAAAAAATGTTAAAAAGAAAAAAATCATTTTGACAATTTAGAGAGCTCATTATGCTCTAAGAACAAATAGTCAAACAAATTAGGAACATACAAGAAAATCTTAGATAATTTTTTCCTGCTAGGTGCCCACTTTTACTTAGCGTTGTCCAAGAGAGATATTCACTGGCAACGCTGAAAAGAAAGTGGCTTCAAAAGAAACACCTTCCATCTGCTAATAAATGCAATGAAGTAAGCCTTCATCTATAGTCCATTTCATTTAGACAGTTCAATGAGACTAAAAGTGTCATTTAACAAGTACAGAGTACTTGTTTCAGAAAAAAAAATTTACTTTGTTTAACATGTATAGAGGTCTAGAGACAATCCATTGTTAGTTGATTATGATGATAGTTCCAGTGAATCATAGGTCCCATTTTTTTTCTGTGGCAGTACAACAGTCACACCAGAAATGTATAATATCTTCCCAAAAGGAATAGGCACATGCATTACCAGTACCATTTATGAAATATTCAGGTTCCATGGGTAGTCAACTAGAAAGAGGAATAGGAAGGCTGAGGGCCAGTGCAAACAAAAATCTCATCAATGGTCAAAACAAGGAAATATGAACTAGTCCAAGAGAACTTTTTCAGGGGCCCACAGCCTATAGAACAGCAGTGAAGAGAAAGGTTAGGATAATGTTAGATGATATTGGACAGTAAATAAAATGAGCTACAGCATATTCACTTAGTACAGTGCCTGGGGTGTAGAGAGTGCTTAATAAATGTTAATTGGGGAATTAATAAAGGTATCTTTCTTGTTTCTCCTTTAAATTTTTTATCATCTATATGGTGGGTAGCAACCTTCTACAAATTCATACGGAAAAAATGAACATAAAGCATTTGTCTTAACTCAGTCTGTAGGGTGGGTCTTATATGTCCCCCAAATGAGCGTAGATTTGCAACTTTTACTGAGTGCTAAAACTCCCTTCCCTGTTTTTACCATCGTGAAATAATCATCTCATTATAGGTAAGATGTTCTTTGGAGATCTAATCCATCAATTATTTAAAAGACCTTGTATACCTTATCATTTACCTAAAATCCACTGAAGCATACAAACTTTAGCTCTCAATGTACTGCCACCTCCCAACAGCTTTCAAATCAAATTCAGTCAAAAATGTGTATTTTCTTCTATAAACTAATAGGTCATTCATTTCAAGCTTTAAATAAAAAGCACAATTAAATACTTAATGGAAAAGATTGTGACTTAGAAATGCTGCCAGATCTATATTTAAAGTGAAAGAATAAAACTACACCTTTGATGCAGATATTGACCATTAGAACCAGGTTCTTAAATTAAGAATATAGATCATGTCCCTTCTTCCTACATCTTATTCCGAGTCATTCCTACCATCAAATTAAAAAAGATAATAGAATCATACGTAGGAAATACTGACAACAGCACCAGTTGGATCTCCAGCACAGTCCTACCTCCTTGGTATGAAATATGCAATTGATAACAGCTGAAAAATAAGTGTACCGGAGTTGTAATATCTCATGAGATTAACTCAGTAATATCCTCTCAGAGTAAATCTGTGCTTCTTCTGATAGTTGTAGTTTTACATGGTAACAAATCTAAGCATAGAAATGAATTTGAAAGGAAAAGCAGCAAGTTCAGGGCAGCAGACAGGCTGTTGAAGCAGGCACCGTCCTTGCCTTGTTGTTCCTCAGATCTCCAGGACCATGCCAATGAAGATGTTGCCTGATTCTTAATGGCATCTCAGTCCTTCACATCGAACCCCAGTAGCTGCCAATGCTTCGAGGTTGGGTGGAGAGAAAGATGCTAGCAGAACAAGATCTAAAGAGCTTGTCCTCTCCAGAAGCCAGCATCCCCACATTGCCTCACTGGTAATTTTAAGGAAGCGTGACTCAAAGGGATCATTTGTTGATTGATTAAATTTACAGGGACAACTGAGCTCAGTGTGCATTTCCTAAATTAACAAGTTCAGAAATTAGGAAATGAAGCGTTTAACTTGTGCCATGATGAAAAACCTATGCATTTGGCAAGTGGGCGTGGATTTAAAAAAACTTCTGACTCCCTAGTAGTATGGATACAAGTATTCTGGCAATGTTTTAATATTCAAAATCCATTCAACACCTATACCTCAAAAGTACTATGTACAATTTACCTGTAAAAAATAAGTTCTCCAAAAATCTAGTCTTCACTCTAATGGATGAGAGAAGACTGGAAGTGAGGGTGTGTGGAATAGGTATCAATACTTCTGCTTAATAATTTTTGTGGTAAACATTTCTTTACTGTTAAAATATTATTCAAAATCACATTAATAAAACCACTACCATCTATCAATTCACCCAACTAGATAATTATGCTATTTCAGTGTTTAAATTTTTTAGCCATAAGCAATCATAGTGTTATATTCTATACATAGCTCTTCTAACATACACACTGTCATTTTAACACCTTTTTACTGCCACTGATGCAAGACCAAGCCCCCCTGCTCCTCATCCTTCAGTGTCCTATTACCTTAGGCAACCCAACAGAGGTGATATTATTTCAAGACAGATCTGAAAATAACTTCTTAAAAAAATTTTTTAGATATAACCAACCACCTGCATGGCAGGAAAATCACAGGAAGCAAATAACTATCCCTGCATGAGTCACCATCACCAGCAATCTCACAAGGTAATGAAACCAATTCCACACTTTGCTGGTAGCCTGCATTGGGGGGTAAAAACCAAAGGGTTTGATCATCCTGAAAGTGAAGCCTAGAAGAATTCCTGAATTGAAACAAAGAAGAAAGGCAGAGTTCCTTGACTTCGTTGTTCTCAGCTATTTAATTGTCCTCCTGATTCAATGTTCATCCACGTGCATGAAACACTACTGGACTTCTGGAGACCAAACTGAGCTCAACTGAAGAAAATCATGACCAAAAAGATAAAGGATATGATTAAAGCTGCAGGAAGCTGCAACCCAGAAATTTGAATTTTAAACTTTGACAAACAAGTTATTCCAAATCCACTAAAGAAGCCTCTCAGTGACTCTTTTTAAAATTTTTGAGTATAGTTGACATGTAATATTACATTAGTTGCAGGTGTACAACATAGTGATTCAACTGCTCTATACATTATGCTGTGCTCACCACAAGTGTAGCTACCATCTGTCACCATGTAACACTATTATAGCATCAATGACTATATTCCCCAGGCTGTTTCTTTTATCCCCATGATTTATTCATTCCATAACTTGAAGTCTGTATCTCTCACTCCCCTTCACTCATTTTGCCCATTCATCCTCCACCCCCTCCTCTTTGATGACCACCAGTTCTCTGTATTTATAGGTCTGATTCTGCTTTTTGTTTGCTTGTTTATTCATTTGTTTTGTTTTGTTTTTAGATTCTATATATGATATAATAAGGTATTTGTCTTTCTCAGTCTGACTTATTTCACTTAGCATAATATCCTCTAGATCTATCTATGTTGTTTCCAGTGGCAAGATCTCATCCCTTTTTATGACTACATAATATTCCTGTGTGTGTGTGTGTGTGTGTGTGTGTGTGTGTGTGTGTATCACATCTTCCTTATCCATTTTTCTATCAATGGATACAATTTGCTTCCATTTCTTGGCTATTGTAAACAATGCGGCAATTAACATAAAGGTTCATATATCTTTTTGAATTGGTGTTTTTACTTTCTTTGGGTAAATACTCAGTAGTGGAGTTATTGGATCATATGGTATTTTTAATTTTAATTTTTTGAAGAAACTCTGTCCTGTTTTCCACAGTGGCTGTACTAATTCACAGTCCTACCAACAGTGCACAAGAGTCCCTTTTTCTCCACATCTTCACCAACACTTGTTAGTTGTCTTTTTAATTTTAGCCATTCTGACAGGTCTAAGGTGATATCTCATTGTGGTTTTGATTTGCATTTCCCTGATGATTTGTGATGCTGAGCATTTTTTTCATGTGTCTATTGACCATCTGTTTGTCTTCGTTGGAAAAATGCCTATCTGGTCCTCTGCTCATTTTTAATTGGATTGTTTGTGGCAGTTTTTGATATTGAGCCAATAATTCTTTTATTGATGACTAAGTCAGAAAGAGTTTGGCTCAACCAGTAGGATCCTGGAAAATTAACCCCCTGTCTTCATAGATGGTAATCAGGCTGCAACATCTTGAAACACCAAACAGAACACTCAATTCTAGTGAGATTATGTGTGGGATAAGAAACCTCTTGCCCTAATGGGCTGGGTAGACTGGGGTACATCCAAAGATAAACCAGTGGCCTTGTCGATGCTTACATATTCTGTTGCTAAAACTAAATCCAATGAGAGAATTGGGAGAGTGAATTCTCTCTTGAAGTCTCCCTTCAAGTTTAAACATTTCAGACAAGATTCAATAAAAAAATTTTAATCTAATTTTTGTGCCAGCAAGCCCATATAAATCAGCACAAGTCCTGAAAAATTGAAGAGGCACTGTTTTTTATTGAATCCATAAATCTAAGAATTTAGCACTTAAAGAACAATTTTAAGTGTTTATTTTTTAAATAATTAGTGTGAGAAGAGACAGGGCAATTGAGCCCAAGGGTGTAAGAGCCTTATTCAAATCCCAGAAGCAAGAAGTATTTGGGAAAAGAATATTGTCTAATAAAATTGACTAAAATCTCTGAAGCCAAACCTAACAAATGAATGCCTTATTTTCAGGAGTTTTGGTTTGGATTTTGCCTCCTATAAATGTGTTCTAAATCCCAGTGATAGTCATAGTAAGAGGAAGGTGCTTTGAAACCCATTATTTTTTCAATTGAAACATTTAGAGATAAATTTCCAAGTTTGGCAGTGAGGTGGGCAAAAAGACACAAAGGGGGAACTTTGAGGTAGTGTAATTCAGAATCCTCTCCCCACTAATGAGTGTTTTGATAAATTTAATTTGGATTTATATAGATAGAGTTGCCATCTGACTTCTAATAACAAACTAATAGTAGTATACATCGATATAAATTATATTCTTCCCTGCACCATAAACCACACCATTGCATGCCTTATTTTATTCCAGAAACAACCTCTTGTTTGCTTCCATGCAAAGCTACCTAATGTGTGGCATAGAAAGCACATTTCACATCTAGTAGAAATTCAGGTTCTAGAGTTTGTTTTGCCACCAGCATTTATGTCCTTGGAACTCCCAGTGTGGTCCACAGAGCAGCAGTATTGACCTCACATGAAAGCTTGTGAGAAATGCAAAATTGCAGGTTCTACCCAGATCAACAGAATCCATCAGAATCTGCATTTTAACTAGATCCCCACATATGCATGTATACATCAAAGTGTGAGAGGAATTGTTCCATATAATTTCAGCACACTAATTCTTTCTGTGTTACATTTTCCTTGGTAAATGAAATAGACTGACTAGTCACGAAGGTCTCTCCGCAATTTATGATTTACAGCAAATGCGAGCTAGAAAACTTCCTTTCTTGGGCATCCTCTTCATTTCCTGTAGAGCTTCCAAACCCAACACCATCTACATACATATGCAGACTGAGAGTAAATGAACATTTGCTTCATCTAAGTTTACTTCATAGAAACAAATCAAGCCAAATGTTTAGTTTTATCTTACCCCAAAATAGATCACATTAAAGAATAAAGGGGAAAGGAAAAGAGAGACACTAACATACATTGAACCTTAATAAACCCTTTAAATTCATTATCTAATTTATTCCTACCCATAGCCCTATGAGGTATATTCTGTAAACTGTGTTAGAGATGAGAAAACAGTCTCAAAAGTCTTAGATAACTTGTCCTGGGTACCAAGTCAAGTGTCACAATCAGGATATAAACTTAAGGATCTCTCATTCCAAATTCCATGAAAAGCAGGGTTGGAATGTGCTGACAAATTCAGCAGTATTAACTGCTTTTATTATTTCTGGTTTGTAACTCATTGAAGTCTTGTAAATTCCAAATGACAAAAATGACACCAATATTACATATCTACTTTGCTTGCCTTCCTCCAAATCACACTCTCTAATGATACATTGATAATTCTAGATTTTGCATATATTTTTTACTGAAGTATAGTTGACACGCTATGTTACATTAGCTTCTAGTGTACAACATAGTGTTTCAACTTCTCTAAACGTTATGCTATGCTCAGCACAAATGTAGCTACCATCTGTCATCATACAATGCCGTTACAATATCATTGATTATATTTCCTATGCTGTACATTTCATCCCTGTGACTAATTCATTCCATAAATGGAAGTCCGTACCTCCCACTCACATTGGCTTATTTTGCCCATTCACCCCAAATGCCTTCCCTCTGGCAACCACCAATTTGTTCTCTATATTTAAGAGTCTTGGTTTTTTGTTTGTCTGTATTTTTTTAGATTCCACATATAAGTGACATCATATGGTTTTTGTCTTTGTTTCACTTAACATAATACCCTCTAGGTCCATCCATGTTGTCCAAATGACAAGATCTCATTCTTTACTATGGCTGAGTAATATTCCATCGTGTGTATACATATACCACATTTCTTGATCCATTTATCTATTGAATGGACTTAGATTGCTTCCATATCTTAGCTCTTGTACATAATGTTTATAGGGGTGCATATATCCTTTTGAATTAGTGTTTTCATTTTAGTCACTGGATAATATGGTATTTCTATCTTTCATATTTTGAGGAACCTACATACTGTTTCCCAGAGGGCCACACCAATTTACATCCCTACCAACAGTATATGAGGGTTCCTTTTTCTCCACATCTTTGTTTGTTATTTGTCTTTTGAGTTTGGCAGTTCTGACAGGTGTAAAGTGACATATCATTGTGGGTTTGATTTGCATTTCTCTGATGATAGTAAGGTTGAGCACCTTTTCACGTGTCTGTTGGCCATCTGTATGTCTTCTTTGGGAAAATGTATATTCAGGTTCTCTGCTCATTTAATTGGATTCTTTGGTTTGTTTGGTTTTTTTCTTTTTGCTGGTGAGTTGTATAAGATCTTTTTATATTTTGGATATTAACCCCTTTCCAAATGTATCATTTGCAAGTATCTCTCCTATTCAATAGGTTGCCTTTTTTGTTGTTGTTAATGGTTTCCTTGACTGTGCAAACGCTTTGTATTTGGCCACAGTCCTAATAGTTTACTTTTGCTTTTGTTTCCCTTATCTGAGGACACCCATCCATAAATCTGTTGCTAAAGCCAATTTCAAAGAAATTACTGCCTACCTTTGATTCTATGAGTTTGATGATTTTGTATCTCACATTTGGGTGTTTATTCCACTTTGAATTTATTTGTGTGTGGTCTAAGAAAGTGGTCCAATTTCATTGTTTTGTATTTGAGGTTCTATACAAATTTTAGGATTGCTTGTTCTATATCTGTGAAAAATACTGTTGGTATTTTGATAGGGATTGCACTAGATCTGTAGATTACTTTGAGTAGTATGGACATTTTAATATTTGTAACTAAGATGTCTGAAATAGAATTTAAAACCATGATTATAAGAATACTGGCTGAGGTTGAAAAAAGCATAGAAGATACCAGAATCCCTTTCTGTAGAGATAAAAGAACTAAAATCTAGTTAGGCCTAAATTAAAAATGCTACAACCGAGATGCAATTTTGAATGGATGCTGTGAAGGCAAGGATGGACAAAGCAGAGCAGGAAATCAATGATATAGAAGATAAAATTATGGAAAATAGTGAAGCAGGAAAAAAGAAGGAAACAAAGGCAAAATACCATGTGACAAGACTTAGAGAACTCAGCGACTTATTAAAGAGGAATAACACTTGTATCATAGGAGTCCCGGAAGGTGAAGACAGAGAAAAGGGGGCAGAAGCTTTATGTGAGCAAATTATAGCTAAAACTTTCCTAATCTGGGGAAGAACACAGACATCAAAATCCAAGAAGCACAGAGAACTCTCATTAGATTCAACATAAGCATGGAATATCTTTCCATTTGTGTCATCTTCAATTTCTTTCATCAATGTTTTAGTTTTCAGAGTACAGGCCTTTTACTTCCTTGGGTATTTTATTACCTTTTGTGTAATTGTAAATCATACTATCTTTTAATTTCTCTTTCTTCTGTTTCCTTATTAGTGTACAGAAATTCAACTGATTTCTGTATACTGACTTTGTGTCCTGTGACCTTACTGAATTTATTTTTCAGTTCAAGTAGTTTTTTAGTAGTCTTTAGGGCTTTCCACATAGAGTATCATTTAATTTTGCAAATAGTAAAAGTTTTACTCCTTGTTTACCACTTGAGATTCTTGCTAAAATTTTTTTTAAGTTTTTAATTTTAATTCCAGTATAGTTAACATACAGTGTTATATTAGTTTCAGGTGTACAATATAGTGATTCAAAAATTCTATACATTGTTCAGTGCTCATCATGATAAGTGTATCTTAATCTCCATCATTTAGTTTGCCCTTCATTTTATTTATTCTTCTGATTGTTATGCCTAGGACTTCCAGTACTAAGTTGCATAAAAGTGGTGAGAGTGGACATGTTCCTGATCTTAGAGAAAAACCTTTTAATTTTTCCTCACTGAGTATGATGTTAGCTGTGGGTTTTCATATATAGCCTTTATTAAATTGAGGTATGTTCTTTCTAAACCTACTTTGTTGAGGTTTTTTTTTTAACATAAATGGATACTGTACTTCGTCAAATGCTTTTTCTGCATCTACTGAAATTACCATATGCTTTTCATCCTTTCTGTTGTTGATGTGATATATCAAATTGATTGACTTGTAAATATTGAACCACCCTTGCATCCTGGGAATTAATCCCACTTGATCATGGTGAATGATTTTTTAAGTGTATTGTTGGATTCAGTTCATCAGTAATTTGTCGAGGATTTTTGCATCTTGTTCATCAAAGATAATGACCTATAGTTCTCTCTCTCTCTTTCTCTCTCTTGCATCTTGTGTATCAGATGTATTGACCTATAGTTTTCTCTATTTCTCTCCCTCTCTCACTTTCTTTCTCTTTTGTCATGTCCTTGTCTGGTTTTGGTATCAGGGTAATACTAGCCTCATAAAATTAATTTGTAAACTTTCTTTCCTCTTCTATTTTTTTGGAATAGTTTGAGAATAATAGGTGTCACGTTTTCTTTAAATGTTTGGTAAACTCTATATGTGAAGCTGACTGGTCCTGAACTTTTGTTTGTTGGGAGTGTTTGATTGCTGATTTGATTTCATTGCTGGTGATCAGTCTGTTCATATTTTCTATTTCTTCCTGATTCATTTTGGGGAGTTTATATATTTCTAGAAATTTATCCATTTCTTCTAGGTTGTCCTATTTGTTGGCATATGCTTTTTCATTTTTTTTTCTTTTCTTTTTCATTATGTGAAGTGTACTCTTTAATCCCCATCACCTATTTCACCCATCCCTCCCACCCACCTTCCCTCTGGTAACCATCAGCTTAGTTTGTTCTCTACAGTTAAGAGTCTGTTTCTTGGTTTTTCCCTCTCTCTCTTTCTCCTTTTCTTTGCTCATTTGTTTTGTTTCTTAAATTCCACATATGAGTGAAATCATATGGTATTTGTCTTTCTCTGACTGACTTATTTCACTTAGCATAATACTCTCTAGCTCCATCCATTTCATTGCAAATAGCAAGACTTAATCCTTCTTTATGGCTGAATAATATTCCATTGCATGTATATACTGCATCTTTATTCATTCATTTGTCGATGGACACTTGGGCTGCTTCCATAGTTTAGCTATTGTAAATAGTGCTGCTATAAACATGGGGATACATGTATCCCTATGAATTAGTGTTCTTGTATTCTTTGTGTAAATATCCAGTAATGTGATTACTGGATTGGAAGATGATACTATTTTTAATTTTTTGAGGAACCTCCATACTGTTTTCCACAGTGGATGCACCAGTTTGCATTCCCAAGAACACTGCACGAGTGTTTATTTTTCTCCACATCCTCGTCAACACTTGAACTCTTCTTTAAATGTTATGTAGGATTCACCTGTGTCCTAGACTTTTGTCTGTTGGGAGTTTTTGATTACCAGTTCAATTTTGTTATTAAAATCCAGTCTGTTCATATTTTCTATTTCTTACTGATTCAGATGTAGGAATCTATTTCTTCTAAATTGTCCAACTAATTGTCATATAATTTCTTTTCCTTTTCTTTTCTTTTTTCTTTCTTTTCTTATAATCTCTACAACTAATGTGGGGCCTGAACTCACGACCCCGGGATCAAGAGTCAAATGCTCTACTGTCTGAGCCAGCCAGGAGCCCCAGCATATAATTTTTCATCGTAGTATCTTATCATCCTTTATATCTCTGTGTTGTTGTCTATTGCTTCTCTTCTTTAACTTCTGATTTTATTTATTTGAGTTCTCTCTCTCTCTTTTTTTATGAGTCTGGCTAAAAGTATCATTTTGTTTATTTTGTGAAAGAACTACTTCTTGGTTTCATTGATCTTATCTATTATTTTTTAAGCCTCCATTTATTTCTGCTCAAATTTTATTATTTCCTTCCTTCTACTAACTTTGGATTTTGTTCTTCTTTTTCTAGTTCCTTTAGGTGTACACTTTGGTTGTTTATTTGAAATTATTCTTGTTTCTTGAGATAAGCCTGTATTGCCTCTTAGAACTTCTCTCTTAGAACTGCTTTTGTTGCATCCCAAAGACTTTGGACCATTGTGTTTTCATTTTCAATTGTCTCCATGTGTCTTTTTTTCTTCATTGACCCATTGGTTGTTTAGTAGTGTATTGTTTAGTCTCCATGTGTTTGTGATTCTCCAGGTTTCTTTCCTTGAAATTGATTTCTAGTTTTAAACACTTGTGCTCAGAAAAGATGCTTGATGCTCAGAAAAGATGCTCTAAATTTTTGAGACTTGCTTTATGGACTAACATGTGATATATTCTGGAGAATGTGCTAGGTACATTTGAAGATAATCTGTATTCTGTTTTAGGATGGAATGTTGTGTATATAAGTCCATCTGGTGTGATGTGTCATTCCAAGATGCTGTTTCCTTATTGATTATCTGCTTGGATGATCTATCCATTGATTTAAGTAAGGTGTTAAGGTCCCCTACTTTTATGTATTACTTTAAAACTATAGAGTGTTAAGAGTCATTGCTACCAAAAATATCTCCCACTGAATTATAATTTGTCAATGTCTAGCTTAAGACAAAGTAGGCCAACTTTACTTCGAATGATAAAGATAGAAAAATTCATTTTTTTTCATCCAATTAGTTTTTTATGCCACTTTTCTTCACCTACCACTTCCATGTGAAGGACCCCTACTTTTATGTATTACTGTTTATTTCTCCCTTTATGTCTTTAAAATTTGCTTTATGTGCTTAGGTATTCCTATGCTGGGTGCATAGATATTTGCAGTTGTTATTCTCTCTTGTTGGATTGATCCCTTTATCACTATGCAATGCCCTTTTTTGTCTCCTGTTACATTCTCTGCTTTAAAGTTATTTTGTCTGGTAAAGTATTGCTTTCCTAGTTTTTTTCACTACCATTTGCATGCAATATCTTTTTCCATCACTTTACTTTCAGTCTGCATGTGTCTTTCAATCTGAAGTGAGTCTTCTGTAGGCATCATATAGATCTCATTTTTTTTTATCCATTCAGTCACTCTGTTTTTGATTGGAGAACTTAGACCATTTACATTTAAATTAATAATAAATGTGGACCTACTGCCATTTTGTTCACTGTTACCTGATTGATTTTTGTAGGTCTTCTCTGTTCCTTTCTTCTTCTCTTGCTCTCTTTCCTTGTGATTGATGATTTTCTTTAGTGTTGTTCTTGGATTTCTTTTTATTTATTTATTTTTCTATTTATTTATTCATTTATTATAGGTTTTTTACGTTGTGGCTACCATGAGGTTTATATATAACATCATAAGTATAGAGCAGTTTACATTCAGTTGATGATCACTTAAGTTTGAACACATTGTAAAAGAACTTTATTTTTACTGCCCCTGCCATGTTTTGTGTATGTTTTCATGTTTTAGATGTTTTTATTTTGTGAGTCCTCTTAACTAATGCTTTGGATATAATTGAATTTACTACTTTTGTCTCCTAACCTTCACACTAGCTTTAGAGGTGATGTTTCTAAAAATTTTACTATATAGGTTTTTTTTTCTCATGAATTTTTCCCCTTCCTAATATTCTAATTATGGCCTTTTCCGCCGAGAAGTTTCTTCAACATTTCTTATAATGCCAGTTTAGTGCTGTTGAACTCCTTTAACAGTTGGTTTTTTTGTTGTTGTTTTTTGTTTTGTTTTGTTTTGTTTTTTGGTCTGGGGAACTTTTATCTCTCTTTTAATCCTGAATAACTTGTCACATAGAGCATTCTTGGTTGTAGGCTTTTCTCTTTCAGCACCTGAATATATCATGTCATTCCCTTGTGGTCTGCAGTTTCTGCTAAAAAATCAGCTAGCCTTATGGGGTTTCCCTTGTAACTAGTTACTTCTCTGTTTCTGCTTTAAAAATTCTCTTCATTTTTAATCTTTGGCATTTTAATTATTATGTGTTGTGATGTGGACCTCCTTGGGTTCATCTTGTTTGGATCTTTCAGTGCTTCCTGAAACTGGATGTCTGTTTCTTTCCCCAGATTAGGGAATTTTTCAGTTATTAATTCTTCAAATAGTTTTTTGCACCTTTCTCTCTCTCTCTCCTTCTTCTGGGAACTCACAATATGAATGTTTGTTAGCTTGAAGTTTAAAAGCTTCCTTCACCTATCCTCATTAATTTTTTTTTTTCTGTCCATTTTAGGTTCTTTCCATTATTATCCTGTTTCTCGATTGCTGATCCATTTGTCCGCATCCTCTAATCTACTGTTCATTTCCTCTAGTGTATTTTTAATTTCAGTTATTGTATTATTTAACTCTGAATGGTTCTTTTTTTATCTTTTATATCTCTTTGTTGAAGTTCTTACTACCCTTCTCTTTACTCCAGTGAGCATTTTTATGACCATTGCTTTGAAATCTTTATCAGACTGATTGCTTATATCCATTATTTAGTTCTCTTTTGTTTCCTGAAGTTTTGTCTTGTTCTTTCATTTGGAGCCTATTCCTGTCTCATTTTGTTTGATTTTCTGTGTTCCTATAAATTAGATGGAACAACTACTTCTAAATTTGAAGAAATGGTTTTGTGCATGGTTGTTCCCTGTGTTGACTCTATGTGCATGGTGCCTTTGGCTGACTGGCTGAAGCTGTCACTTGCATAGCCTGGGGGTCCCATGCCTGAGACTCTCTGATGGGATGGTGGAGCTGAAGTCATCCTAAGTAGGAGCAGTCCCAGATCTTTTCACACAGAGGGTACTGTGGCAGAACAGCTGAAGCTGAAGTGGGGAGAAGCTGGTATGTTCCAGGGTAATCCATGCAGGGGACCCCTGGGAGAGCTGCTGCAGTCAAAATGGCTGTGAACCAGGAAGTTTCAGAGTACTCTGCACCAGAGATGACCTGCCAAATCGTCTGCAGCCAAAGTGTTACAGGCCTGGGAGGTGCTTTGTGCCTGTGTCATCTTGGTGAGACAGTATGTACTGTAGACCAGCTGAGTAGACAGCTTAAGCATGGACCAGGTGTGTCCCATTGTGTGCCTAGGTGGGATAGCTGAGGCTGGTGTAGGCTAGGGACCCAGAGCTCACTGAGGTGGTAGGTTGGCTAGGGCATCCAGTGCTCCTGGCTACCCTGTGAAGGTGGAGGGGGAATATAAACTATAGCATTCACCAGCTCTTCTGACCTGGAGAGAATTCTAGCAGCAACCTATCATTTCGCAGAGTTCCAGAGGTGGATCATTTATATTCTAGTTGTTCTTTTCAACCATGGCTTTTCACATATTTTTAATATGCAGTTAGATTATCTGTTTAATTGGGGTATTTAGTCTACTTACACTCACTGTGATTACTGATGTTATATATATTTATTTGTGTTACCTTCTTTTGTGTTTTCTCTTTTCCATATTTGTCCCTTTGTCCTTTCCCCCCCCCCCTTTGGTAGCCTGTGATTTCATTGACAACATTTATTTGCATTCTCTCTCTCTCTTTCTATCTCTCTCTTTATTTTTCTCTTTCCTGCTCCCCTCACTCCTAACTTAGATATTATAGCTTGTATTTCTATTCCCTAAGTGTAAATATTTTGACAATCAACTTAATTTTATACTTTTCTAACAAAGCCTGAAATTATCAGTATCTCTCTCTTACTCCTACAATATCAGTGTGATTTAGTCTCCAAACACTGCCCCTTTATTTGTTTAGGGCATTGTTATTTCTGCTATTTTAAAGATAGTGATTATTAATATTAATTTTAGAGCCTATAGTTAATTAGATTGCTTTTATATTTCATATATCTTTCCTGAGATTTGCAAGTTCACAAGTCCATTGGTTCTTCATTAAGCAATTATATATGGGATAGACTAACTCAATTCTAGAACTTCAAAATGGTATTTTACCTTTACTATGAATGATAGTTTATCTAGTAATAGAGTTCCATGTTAAAATTTATTTTCTCTTTCTGTCAACTTATGATATAATTGCTTCTAAGTCTGCTATGGACTTAACTTTCACCACTTTGTAGGTAATATGTCCTTTTTTCCTGTTACTATTTAAGATTTCCAATTTTTAAAATTTTCTTTATTTTTATTTTTGTGTAACTGGATTTATTTTTATTCTTGTGTTTCAGTTTCTGGGCCTTTTATGATGAATTTTTATCTTCAATTCAGAAAAAAGCACTAAGCCAGTATCTCTTAAAATATTACCTTTCTACTATTCTTTTTCTTTCCTACTTTTGGAGCTCCTATAATAGATAGAAGATTGAGCTTCTCATGTCTTCTGTGTCTCTTAACTTTTACATATTCCATCTCTTTATCTGTCCTGAATTCTATCAAATTCTGTGTCTCAGAGCTTTTCTCAAGTTCACTAATTCCTTCTTGGCTGAGCTCAATCTGCTGAGTTTATTTTAGTTATTACATGTTTTATTTCCTAAATCTCTATATTAAAAAAAATCATCTCTTTCCTTGACTTATACTTATCTATTTTTGTTCATGTTATCTTGTTCTTGCTTTATGGATGTATTTTTTCTCTATTCCTTTGAGAATTTTGACCATATATCTTTTAATGTCTCATTCAGAAGTTTATACTCTTGGTAATAAATTTTTATCACTTATTGAATTTGTCGCATATTATGAATTCAGTTTTCATTTATGAAATTTTAGTTGCAAGATCAAATGAAATTTTTCTTGTATTTATTGTGCCATTTTCCTTTCTATTCTACTCACTGCTCCATTTCTTTTTTAATAGTTGCCTCTTTAGGTTATCCAAGTCCTCAGTCAGAAACAGGTCTTGTTTTGGCAGTTCAGAATGACCATTCTGAGAATTACAACCAATCAAGTATCCAAGACAATATATGACTTGAACTATATCCAGCTGTTCCTGCTTCTTCCTGCCATGCTGCTCAGCAGTACACTATAGGTTATGACCACCAACAATGATTTTGGATTTTTAAGTTTTTTCCCTACTTTAGCTCCTGACTTGAATATGGAAAGCTTAGGTCCCATTTCCCAAAGAGATTGAGCTCTTAGTTATTTCTTTGTGTTTTCATCTTATGGTATAGTCAATCTCCAGCTCATTGCTGTTTGTTTCTTATCAGTTGTTGGTTCATAAGAGATGTTTATCTTTTTTTCCAGTGCAACAATTACTCTATAAATATAACTTATAGATATTATTGCTATATTTTTATAGTTGGTAGAAGATAGTTTTTATTTTTTAATTTTTTTAATGTTTATTTATGTTTGAGGGAGAGAGAGACAGAGCATAAGCGGGTGAGGGGTAGAGAGAGAGGGAGACACAGAATCTGAAGCAGGCTCCAGGCTCTGAGCTGTCAGCACAGAACCTGACATGGAGCTTGAACTCACAAACTGTGAGATCATGACCTGAGCCAAAGTCAGACTCTTAACCGTTTGAGCCACCCAGACATGCCCAGAGAGGTAGTTTTATATAAAAGCTTACAACCCAATTTTGGTCAGCATACTACCTGTCTAGTAATCTGAACTTTTATTCCAAGAAATGGGAGTGGCACCACAATTAGAATCCTCAGAGAATTAATTCCTTTTTGTGTGTGTGGCCAACCATGTTTATACAAAATATTTTTCAGAAATCTTGCCAACTATAGAGTGTTAAGAGTCATTGCTACCAAAAATATCTCCCACTGAATCATAATTTGTCAATGTCTAGCTTAAGACAAAGTAGGCCAACTTTAATTTGAATGATAAAGATAGAAAAATTCATTTTCTTTTCATCCAATTAGTTTTTTATGCCACTTTTCTTCACCTACCACTTCAATGTCTACTATTCCCCAGCTCAGATATTCTAAGCTATTTCTTCTCTTTCTCTCTTCCCCTTGGAAAACTGGAATAGGTTTAGGATCAGTAATTTGAACCTTTTGACCAATTGATAAGGCATATTTTAATGAGTGCATTCAGACATTATGTTAACTTGAATAGTGAACAGTTTGTAGCTAATGGAAGATCAAAGATTTTGTATTCTTTTAAGGAATTTTAGTTAGTAAGCAAATAAAGCTATAGTTTGTTCATTCAGGGCGGGAAGCCCTTAATGTCACATGAGACCAATTTATTGGATAAACCATGAAAACATGATAGAGGGAGGACAAAGAAGGCACAGACTATGAACTGTATACCCTAGATCAGGAGTCAAAATCATGCTTGCTGGTCAAAGGGAGCCCAATGTCTGATTTTGTATATAAAGTTTAATTGTGTCATTTACATATAGTCTACGGCTGTTTTCACAGCAGCAGAGTTGAGAATTTTCTACAGAGACTGTATGGCCTGCAAAGCTGAAAATAATGACTATATAGTTCTTTATGGAAAAAGTCTACTGACCCCGCACTAGATGGTTTCCCTACTTTGTTGAGGAGAAAAATTAGTAACTGACCTAGCCACCAAAGGGAGGTCTGAGTGTCTTCCATAGAAGAACTTATGTTCATTTTATACCAGCTTCTGAAAGTTATGGGTCTAACCTGCCCTATTTCTGGTTTCCCAACCTTCCCTCTCTATAAGTGCATACCTACTTCCCTGCCAAACTCTTTTTCTTCCTCCAACCATCTCCTTTTTTCCTCCATACCAAAATCTTATGTCCAGTTGGATACATTATATCATGCTTTCCTTTTATTCAACATGTAATTGCATTGTGCTCTAACATCTTTCATCTACCACATACCTTTGCTTCATGTGCAGCTAGCCAGTCTCCCTCTGATATGTCTTACACTTACTGTATTTCTCTCGTGTCACAGCTTCTTAAATTCACTCATTCATCCATTCTTTCGAACAATACAACATGTTTCTGCAGCATCTACTGTGTGCGCCACATATACTGGCAAGCACAGGGAGACAAAGGAGCACAGACAGAAAGAAGACCAAAAAAAGAGGCAAACAGGTGATAAACTATAAACTATAAACAATAGGGGCATCTGGGTGGCTCAGTCGGTTAAGCACCCAGCTTGGGCTCAGGTTATGATCTCACGGTTTATGAGGTTGAGCCCCCCACATCAGGCTCCGTGCTGACAGCGCAGAGCCTAAGGCCTGCTTTAGATTCTGTCTCTCTCTCTCTCTCTCTCTCTGCCCCTCCCCTGCTCACGCTGTCTCTCTGTCTCTCTCTCTCAAAAATAAAGAAACATTAAAAATTTTTTAAACTATAAACATGTGATAGACTATTACAATTGGGTTTCATTTGGGAAGAAAAAAGAGTATGGGATCAAGTCTACCTTAGAGGAAATGAGGAAATGTGTGAGGAACAAAATGTGTGAAGAAACTTGTTTTGCTAATAAAAATATTCCTGTGGATATACTAAACGTCCTGAGGAAACTAAGATTTTATGATTTGGTGTAGTAAAATACACACAAAATTCTGATATGAATGTATCACAAATATGCTTTCAAGTAGTTATAAAAGACAAGTGAGGCAACATGAAATTAATTAAATATAAATAGAACATGATTGATCTCCTGCCCTTAGGAATTCATTAACTCTTGCTGATTGGATTTGAATAAATCAGAATACACAGAGTTCTCTTTAGTGGAGGTGGTGCTGAAGTATGGGCTCTAAGAGCAACTAACAAAGGAATTGTCAGATAAAAAATCTCTAAAAGGAACAGTAGATAAAATAGAGAGGCAAAAGTTGGATAGGAAATTTATGTTGGTTTCTGATAATAATTAAGAGAAAAGGAGGGAGGAGGTAAGGAAAAGAAAGAGAGAGGGAGGGAGAAATATCTTCCCAACTGATTTGGGAAATCTATTAGAAGATTAGAATTTTTAAATAACAGTTCTCAATTTGAAAAAAGAGGCACAAACTATCTGTATTTGGAAATTGATCAAGGCAACCAGAACTGACCTTTCCCAACCCATTCTATCCACTTGGGCAGGAGCCAAATCAACTCTTTAGAGAAAAGTTGGCTTTCCCCCTGGAAGCAACTCTAGCAGAGCAGGCCTGATAAAGTCTAGTTACAACAGACACTTAAAAAAAGGATTAAAGCTGAGATTTGAAGAATGGGTTGCTTTGAAAAAATGTAAATTCCTGATCCCAGAAAGTTTTCAAGTAGGACTAAAACTGTTTGAAATGTTACAGCTTTTCCCCCTCTTATATCTGGAGGAAAGCTGAACTACTTAGATAACTTTTTAGTTTCATTGAAACTCTGTGGCTTATCCAATAGCTGCATTTTATGACCCTATGAAAGCCTGTAAGCCAGAATCTAGTACATAAAAGGTATTCAATATGAGTCTTCACAAAGAATAAGTGAAATAATGTGAGTTGATAGACAGAAGGAAGGATAAATAAGGAGGGAGAGAAAGTACCCACTTCATTTCAACCAAGTGAGATCAATATGGTCTAAGTCAAATAAGGCTGCCTTGAATGGGATATGCATTTAATAGTGTGTAACTTTGAGGAAAATTTCTTAACCTTTCTGAGTTTTAATTTTGCATTTGCAAAATTAGAATAATAGCACCTATCTCATTGGGTTGATTTGAAGAATAAATGAATTACGTATAAAGTATATATTATACTTCAGAATAGATAGTACATCTATTGAATGTTTATCACTTGTTGGCATTCTTGCTGTCATTCTGTTCCTGTTATCCATTTCAAATGTGGCATTTGAAAGAATTCTAGAACTATAAAGATGTTGTGAACTGAATTCTATCACCCAGCATGAAAGCTATGAGGACACCTCTAAGCAGAAGTCAATATAGAGGTGAATACATCTAAGGAATTTTTTTATGTAGTTAACTTCTATAATAAAAAACCTACATGGTCTCCCTACCATATTTTCTTATTTTAGCCACTCAGAGTTATGAGATTTTAAGGTGACTTAGAGGCAGGGAAGCCTGTGTTTTCTTTTGTTTTTATTGGTATCTTTTCAGTCTGTTGGCAACTAAGGAAAACAGTAAGTCCCTGCTCAGAGACGTCTGTGTGGAAATATTTAAGCCATATCAATTTCAGGGGTGCCTGTGTGGCTCAGCAGTTAAGTGTCTGACTCTTGATTTTGGCTCAGGTCCTGATCTCACAATTGGTGAGATCTCTGTCTCCCTCTCTCTCTGCCCCTCTCCCACACTCACTCTCTCTCTCTGTGTCCCTCTCTCTCTCCCTTTCTCTCTCTCAAAATAAATAAACATTTAAAAAAATAAACCATATCAATTTCAAAGAGTGTCCATTGCAAGAAAATATTGTTTCTTTTCTAATGACTAATGTAAATCAGATTAAGTGGTTTAAATAGAAATAAACCTATAAAGTTTACTAAAGTGTTGATAAGCTTTTATAATAGACAAAGAAGGGATATCTCTTATATTTAAAAGGAGACTTACAGAGACAGAATTTATTAAAGTAAAGAACACTAACCTAATGAAAAATGAAATGTGACACTCTCTAGAAGATATGTGACTTTTCCAAAGCTCCAGAAGGATACAAGTTCTATGAAAACGAGTTTCTTAACCCATGATCCTGGAGGATATTTCCTTAGTTCTTGGAACACTTTCAATATCACTCTCCCTTTGCTAGCAATCAACAAGTAAAACTTGTGATTTTTTCAAAGGTTTTTTAAACATCTGAGTAGAAATATAAGCATTTATTCACTAAATACCCTCTTTCATCAAGTTGAGGTTGCCCTCAAAGGTACTAGTTACTCCCCCACTTCAAGACTGACAGGTTCTGCACAGTGCCATTGAGATGGGAGAGAAGCTGCCAGAGTAAGGAGGGTCTGAGGTCCCATGAAACCATCTATGCTGACTGTGACTGAAATCAGAGGTGGTTGTCAGGATGTGGCACTGGGTACCAAAGCCATCTGCTATTATGCTGTCTGTGGTAGGGTGACAGGATTATTAGGAATAACCCTTTCTGCACTGAGGACATCCAGACAGAAAGGACTTTGAGCACTTTGCAGCTCACCCATGGAACATGACCTACCACATATTATTTAGCTTGGGAGGTGGGGAGACAGAAGGGAAGATGTGCTCATACAGCTACTGAAATGATAAAGCCAAAGTAGGCAATACGGAGACTTTGCCACTGTGCATTTCTTTTTGCACTCTCTCCTCCCTAAGGATTACCTAACAAAATTGCTAAAACCCCTTTCTAGCTGTTTCTATTCAGTAGGATTTTCTTCTGGTCTTTAGGACCATATATGTGTTCCAGGCTAATTGCTGGATCACTCACATCAAGCCTGTACCCTATTCCTCTTCCACAGTTTGAGTTTGTCTGTCCCTCTTCCTGGAATCCTTTCTGCCCATATCCATGCCCAAAGTCTTCCTTGTTTTAGTCTTCTAAAACCCTTCTTTGATTATTCTGTCTCACAAAGTCTTCCTAAATACAATCCCCTATTTTCTGGTACTTTGCATTCTTTATGTTACAGCTATTTATGGGTCTATTTTATCTCCTCTCTTAAATAATAAAGTCCTCAACATAAGGATCCAAATCTCATTGATCCTGTGTGCCTCACACTATTTAACATATGGTGTGGTTTGTAGTAAATATTCAATAAATATTTATTGGCTAAATAAACAAAAGTTGAATTGCAACCTCCTTGTACATAGGAGTTGTGAAAACTTGTGTGTGTGCTTTCAACGTTGCCTTGTGCAACATTAGATAAATGACAGAGATTTTTATGTGCCTATCAAACCTCATTTTTCCTCCCTCCTAGCATATATTTAAACTATGTTCTCGTTTCATTATAGTTACATTGGGCATTGTGACTGAGTTTTGTTGGTAGAATGTGAATGCAAGTGATGTATACCACTTCTAGAACAGGTTTCTAAGCCTCCAGCAGGTCCTCTGTGCTCTCACTCTTCCCTTTATTTAGAAAGTCAGCAAAGGCACTAACCCAGTGGATGTGGAAGCCACCAAATGAAACAAGCTTAGGCCCTTGAAAGACGAGACAACAGGCTTCTCTCATCCCTTCTCTGACCCACATTAGACTGGAATATGAGTAAAGACTAAACTTTGATAAGAACTGAGTTTTATGGTTATTTATTATGGCCCTCAGCCTACCCTAACCAACCTACATATTAGATATTTTTTTAACTGATTTTACTAACTCTGGCTAGAAGTACTAATGCTATATTTCTTTGAATGTAAAACATCATCGAATGTAAGATGCCTCATTATTTTGTTCTATTAAGAAAGAATGAAGACTGCCAATCAACTATGAAAACCCTTCCCAATTTCAGAGGTGCTAAATTGTGCAAAGAATGTGAATCTTAGAATTAATGAAATACCATAACAATAATTCACATGTAAAATAATCTTACAATTCATGAGTGCTTTAATGAAATATCCAACCCATTTTACAACATGCATTCATTAGTCACTTCATTTATGCTTAATATTTTCTTGGTCCTGAGAATAAGACATAATTGCTGCCCTCATAGAGTGTATAGGTTAGTAAGACAGACCCCTAGTTAAAAACAATTAAAATTCAGTTTATTAAACAATGAGAATATAGCTGATATATACTGTATATACTGTGTCCTAGATGCTGTGAGTTACATATATTTTCAGGCTTATGTCAATCCTATGAGATCAGTAATATTTTGCCTATTCTATCATGTTGCCCAGTGAGTATACTAATGGAAGTCAGTCTACACAAGTTCAGCAATAGCACTGTAGAGGACATAACTAAGTGTATCATTGGAGGGGCTGGGCAAAAACGTACAACACAAGGGTCAAGGGCTATGTTACAGAGATAATGAGGCTTTATCTATCCCTTGAAACTGAAAAGTATCCAGAGAGGCAATGCAAACATTCTAGGATGAAGCAAGAGTGTGTATGAAGCAAAGAAATAATGAATGTTTGCAAAATGTTGATGTATACTGTCTGAGGGGGTGGGAGGTAAAGGAAGATGAGTCTGGAAGAGTGTAGTGGATAGTTCAGAGTTCCATGTACGAGGCTAGTTTTTGGACTAGTTCATAAAGATGATAGGGATTTAGGGAGGAGTTGCTATGGGGATATTACCAAAATAAGGTCAAAATGGCAATTTAAAAATTCCTTAAAATGTCTACCTCTATAGACATTTACTTCATATTAACAAAGAAATAGGATCCTCTATGTCTCCATATCATTCAATCAACAAGAATAAAAGATAAATAGTGAGATCCATTAAGCTGGCAAAAACATCAAGGACATTTGTCACTGAAATTCATTTGAATTGATTTCATATTACACATGCATAAAAAGATACTTTTCTATTCTTTTTGCAGTTTTGTGAGTTATTACCTTAAAAAGAAGACTTTACAGCAATCACTCATAAATCCATTCAGTTCACTTATTACCTCTGGAATATTTTCTTTTAAAAATATTACTAGGAGCAATTTTAACCAGCCCAAGTTTCAAGCTTTAAAAGGCAGCTATTTTACATACATAGTAAGTACTTTTTCTGAAAATTTTGTGTTATAGATTCATAATTCACAGTGGGCTACCCCTGTTAATATGCACTCACAGCTGCATACAGCCCTAGGAACCATTATTATATTAAGAATAATGTAAAGACACTTAAACTTATTCTGAATCATCATGCATATTACCAAGTGTGTGCCATTATGAATAGCAGTCACAGCATACCGCATAATGGTATGTTAAAAAAGATGTTGTGGTGTAAACTAAATGCATATTAAGAATACACAAAACTCTGCTGAATTTTAATCGTCCTTATTCATAGGACACAGAGTTCTAATGATCCTCAAAAAGCGTGTGATTTAAATAAGCCATCTTATTCCATTCCATTTAAACCCTTGGTGTGAGTTAATCAGCTTGGGTGGACTCATTTCTAGAGATAAAAGTGAAGAAAGCTTTGCTCACACATAGAGAAATGTGTAGTACACAGTGAACAAATAAAGCGAATTACCTCTAATCTACCTCACTAAAGACACCCCACTTAGTTTGGGGCCTAATCATAAAGTTGTATAAATTTAGAAGAAACCCACCAATTGATCTCCCCTTCTGAAAGCTAATCTCCAAAAGATTTACATGTAAGAGAATTACAACTATAAGAATTTTGCCAAAGTCACTGTCAAAGTGCAAAGGAGAGATCTTTATTGTTATTCTGATAGTTAACTTAATAAATAATATTAGCAATAACCAAACAAAACTCATCATTAAACTCCTTTCAGTGATTGCAGTAGGTTTATTTCCTCTGATTTGATGAATGTAACTCTTCAGAGGAAAATAGCAGGTCTATTACAAGGAATCTCATGATCCCTTCCTGAACTTCTTCCAAATCTGGTTATAAGACTATGAATTTCAATGAGCAGATTTGAGGTTTTATGTTCTGCTAAAGAGGAAATCATATGTGATCTTTCTCTTTTTCATTTTTAAAACGTTTCTGCATGGTGATTTTTCTTTTAGAGGGGTGACGCAGTATATGAACAATATTAATATGGGTACAATATTAAAATCCCTTAGAGGCCACTAACTAGCCATAGTAGACTGCAAGGTCTATGCTTTTGTCTGCTTCTTCTGGTATATACCCACTTTCCTTTGTGAATTAATGTTTTCTAATCCCACTTGGGGTTATTAATCCCATTGACCTGCCCTCACCTGGTCAACAGGGGTCTAAACTTTGCCAAAGTACTCATGAACCTTGGAGTCTAATCATTAACATAGAGATAGGAACCTGACTCAATCAAGACCAGAAATTCTGTTCCAAATGTTCTGGAGCTAACAGGAGAAACAAATGTTATCCACTAGATATGCTGAAGTAGTCAGTGTTTCCAACTTCACAGCAAGTATGAAGCTTCCAGTTGCCACTTTGCCCACCTTGTGCAAAGGTCTAATTACTAAAATAACACCAAATAGAAAGAGAATGCAAGAGAGTCATGCCAACATCATTTAGGCTCCTGGCCACTGGCTCGAACGAAGTCAGTTAACATCTCTGGACTTCCCATGGATGTGAGCCAGTGAATGTTCTTTTATCCTTAAGGTATTTTGAGCTAGGTTCCTATTAGTTGAAAGAGATAAAGAATCCTAAATATAGATAGCTTTTCCAGCATCCACTCACCCTTTTTTCAATAACGCTAGCTCAAATTTATCTGGGAAAACACCCTGTTTCCATTTTTTAGTCATGGTGTTTCAGGTAGGACTCCAACTACAGCCACAGGAGTGTCCACCTAGAGCATCAAATTCCTTTGAACCACAGTGATTGGTTCAAGAATGAGAATGTCGAAAAAAAAATTTAAAAAAAAAAAGGGGGGCGCCTGGGTGGCGCAGTCGGTTAAGCGTCCGACTTCAGCCAGGTCACGATCTCGCGGTCCGTGAGTTCGAGCCCCACGTCAGGCTCTGGGGTGATGGCTCGGAGCCTGGAGCCTGTTTCCGATTCTGTGTCTCCCTCTCTCTCTGCCCCTCCCCCGTTCATGCTCTGTCTCTCTCGGTCCCAAAAATAAATAAACGTTGAAAAAAAAATTAAAAAAAAAAAAGAATGAGAATGTGCCCCAATCAAAGCCAATGAGGCAGAATGAGAATTTTGAAAACAAGACACAACCTATTCTTTACTGGATATGAACATGGGAGGAAGGGAGCATTGAGTTTACAGGGACTACCATGGTAGGTCTAATTATTAAGCCAGTAAGTCAGAAAGTAGAGTGAATAAATGGTGGAGAGAGAGAGAGAGAGAGTAAATACTAATGTCTCATTTGAGATCCTAAGACCCTAGAGGCACCTCGGTGGCTCAGTCAGTTAAGTGTCCGACTTCGGCTCAGGTCACGAGTCTGTGAGTTTGAACCCCATGTTAGGCTCTGTTCTGACAGCTCAGAGCCTGGAGCCTGCTTCAGATTCTGTGCCTCCCTATCTTTCTGCCCCTCCCCTGCTCATGCTCTGTCTCTCTCTCAAAATAACAAATAAACATTTAAACATTTTTAAAAATGAGAGATGCTAAGATTCTGGATCAACATGTATCAGAAGATATATCCTGGTTTTAGATTTTTATTCAACTGTTTCTATTTATTTAAATCAGCTTGAAGTTTTGGGGTTTGTTGTTGTTCACTTGTAATTCATCATTGATCATTTGAATGCACTAACAATTATTTTATAAGTAGGTTACATAGTTGCTATAGTAAGTATTTATAGATTTCCCTTGGTTTTTATCTCTTTATTACTGGAGTGAAATGGTTCTGTGGCATTTTATCTAGTCTCAGAGACATTTGGGGACATGATCCTGCAAGTCCTCCTATAACACTAGTGGAAGAAATTTTAGGAGTATGCTTCTATATACCAAAATTATAAGTCTGAGGAGTCTAAGTAACTAGTTAGTCATAAAAGCTAGAAAGACTCAGGACCAATGGCTTCCCCAAGCTGAAATTGTTTACACCTACTCATTCCAAATGCAGAATGAGGAGAACCTCAGAAGCTGTTCCTGGAAGTCATGGGACCTTTATCCTCCTGATTCATCTCTGCTGTTATTATATCCGGTAGCCTTTCCTAAACCTAAACAATGCTAGATGAAACCTATGGTGTCTTCTGAGTTTATCATTCCAATTCCAAGATCAATACTGCTGTTAAGCAGAGAGGGTATAGCAATCACAGAACACAATTATCTCCTATGCTAGAAGGCTGATCAATATAATTATGAAAAAAATATCTTTCCTTGAAAATATGTCATAGATTTTAAGGAAAAATATTCAAGTAAAATTTCAGTGTGTATGTATGTATATGGTGTGTGTGCATGTGCATTGCCACCAACTCCTAATACTGTTGATTATTTTAAGCATTCTCTTTTCCATAATGTTCTCCTTCACAGATTCCTCCTTACTAAATAATGCTTTTGATGTAATTTTATCTTATTCAAAAGTCTCAACTCCATATATTTTCTTCTGCCTGCTAAATTTGTAACTCCAGCCCAAGATCCTTTTTGGACCCCAGATATGTGTTTCCACTGTACCTCTCCACCTGGATGTCTTTGTCAGCATCAAAAATTCAACATTTCCTAACTCAGCCCCTAAGAAACATGATATGAAAGTACCAAAAGATGCAGTATTTTAATTCAAGCAAGCCTAGATTTAAATCTCACCCCCACCACTCAATAGCTGTGTAAATTTATCGAGTTACTTAACTTCTCTGTGCCTCAGGTTTGTTTTCTATAAAATGGAGATAAAAATACCTATTTTAAAGTATCATTGAAAGTATTTAAATGAGCTCTATAAGTACTAGGGCTAATGTTTACTTTCTACTTTCATTTCCATATATGTGTGTAATTCCAGTGTCTCTTCCTAGAAAGAAAAATAAAAATGAGGCCCACTTCCTCCATTTCTCCACCTTTCACTTATGCCTTCTCCAAAACAGGAGAAGAACCACTCTGGTGAATTCAGAAGGACTTGAAGCTACTCAGGTCTGTGACTTCTAGGTTGTCTTTTAGAACCTCTGCCTTTAGAAAGAGTTCTTCTTCATCTGTTCCCAGCCTGTGATAAATATCTACAATTATCCAAATTTGGAAGAGAAATAAGAATGCTATTTCTTGGCTTACTAAACCCCACCAGTATGGAAAGTGCCCAAAACATTCTGGCATACATGAGGAGCTCAAAAAGCATCAATGTCCTTTCTCTATAAGTATCTGATGCTGCTGCCCTCATTCTCTACTCCAGACCCTCAAACCAGAGACTTGGTTGACTTTCAGGTCTTCTTCTCCCTCATTTCTACATCTAACTGTTCACCAAGTGGTTTATTACACTGTACTGATTTGTCTTGAATCTATCGTTTTTTAAAAGTTTATTTATTTTTGAGAGGGAGAGACAGAGTGTGAGGAGGGTTGGGACAGAGAGAGAGAGAGAGGCAGACACAGAATCTGAAGCAGGCTCCAGGCTCTGAGCTGTCAGCACAGAGCCTAATGTGGGGCTCAAACACATGAACCACAAGATCATGATCTGAGCCGAAGTCAGACACCTAGCTGACTGAGGCACCCAGGCATCCCTGTCTTGAATCTATCTTGTTTACTCTACCCTCACTTCCATTGTCTTGGTTTATAAGCTAATTATTTCACTCCTAGATTAGTTCAATAAGAGGGGAACTGATCTTGATGCCTGCCTTCTCTCATCACTCCTGTGAATACATCTTTTATACTGCAACTAGAATGATGATCTAATATGATACAAACTACATCCCTTTAACAAAATACTAAATGTATTCCAATTTTTCTTTCCAGCCTCATGTTTTATTACTTTCTACCATCCCAGTACACACACACACACACACACACACACACACACCACTGTTTACATGCATACACCCTGGTCAGGATACTTGTCCCTGTTCATCACTGCCCCTTACTATGGGGGTAAATCAGGGTAATTTTGGGGATTGTTCTTGTAAACCTAATGAAAAAGGTAAACGGAGGCAAATTCAAGTTACCAGTTTATTCAGGAATAGCAGAGGAATTGCAATTTGGAAAATCCAACCTATAGTAAGATATAGGTGCGTCCATTGAGGGTTTGAGGTGGGCTGTATTTATGGGAAGGGAGTACAAAGGGGAATATCTAGCCAGAGTCCAAGCAATAAGTTCATTGGCTTGAGGATCAGGAGGATTTTGGCATATGTTTATTGGTCAGGAGATAAGTCTCAGCCTTCTGTATATCAGGCATTTATGAGAAATCAGTCTTTCAGTTAAGTTCTGTTTTCAGACCGTGCATGTGTGATATTTTCCATTTCATGTTCTCCAGTTCCATTAAAAATTTTTTTTCAACGTTTATTTATTTTGGGGACAGAGAGAGACAGAGCATGAACAGGGGAGGGGCAGAGAGAGAGGGAGACACAGAATCGGAAACAGGCTCCAGGCTCTGAGCCATCAGCCCAGAGCCCGACGTGGGGTTCGAACTCCCGGACCGCGAGATCGTGACCTGGCTGAAGTTGGACGCTTAACCGACTGCGCCACCCAGGCGCCCCTCTCCAGTTCCATTTTAGATGAAAATTATTTCACACTCAGCAGGCATACACTAAGCTATATTCTACAACTTGGCATATATCAGTAGTAAAAATGATATTTGGTTCTCCATCTGCTACTCCATTGTCTTATTTGACAATTTGTTCCAAACCCAAGGCAGAGAACAGAGATGCAGTGATTGGCCACTTTTCCAAATGCTCCAACACTTCTGTGTGCAAATGTGTACCTGTCTTCCACCCTTGACATTCCCTGTCTTACCTTCAACACCTAGTTCAAATATCTCCACTTCTGTAAAGCCTGTCCTGTCAATCAAAGGCATTAGAGTTTAGTAGTGTTATGTACTTACCTTTCTGCCTTTGGATTAAAAACAAAATATTTTAGACAACTTGAGACAAAATAAAAACAAAAGTATCCGAGTTGTCAGTAGTAAACTCATTTGGAAAATTCAGCATTGTCTCTTATAACTACCCCCTACAAAAACACACTTAAGCATACACACCAGTCACTAATAAATAGAGAAGTGAACTCCCTCATCCTTGCTCAGAACTCTGTCCAGTGAGAGACTGATCTTATGAAAACTGAAAACAAAACCTGTTGCTTCCAAAGACAACTGTCCTGGAAATCAGGCGGATCATATATGAACAAAAGGAGCAGTGCCTAATAAATGCCTAATCAATAATAAATAATTGATAATAAATAATCACTAATAGAAAGTGAGACCTAGTGAATGTCAGGCTCCTATCAATCTTACCAAGAATTAAGGTGGAGAAGAAGGAATAAACTCTGTCCCCACAACTTCTTCAAGAGCCCTTAAGTATGAGAGGTCATTCCTTCCTGCATAAGTAAAGATGGAAATTAGGGAAAGAAGAATTGTCTCCCCTTATATTCCTGTGATAGTGTTATTTATAATAAGAAATTTATTATTTGATCTTTGAATCCATTCGTAGTCAAGGCTCCTAAAACCCTTGGAATCTTCTGGATTAGACCTGTAAATGTGTCTTTTGTTAAATTGATAAAGTGACTTTTGGAAAGCCTCTAGGTAACCTAGGGAAGGGGGCTGGTTGCCAGAGGAACCAACCATGTGATTAGAGGGTTGGGACTTTCAGTCTTACCCCTGACTTCCTGAGAGCAGAGCATGGCTGGGGATTCAGTTCGGTCACCAATGGCCAAAGATTTAATCATTCATGCCCATGGAATGAGCCTCCATTAAAAAGCCCCCAAAGGACAGGGTTCATAGAGCTTCTATGTTGGTGAGCATGTGGAGGTTTGGGGAGAGTAGTGCTTCCTTCCCACACACTTTGTCCTATCCATCTCTTTCACCTGGGTGCTGCTAAGTTACATCTTCTTACAATAAGCTTGTAAACATAAGCAAATGTTTATGAGTCTGTGAGCTGCTCTAGCAAATTAAACTGAAGAAGGGGATCCTGGGAACCTATCCATAGCCAGTTGGTAAATCAGAAGCACAGATAACAACCTGGAATTGCAGCTGGCATCTGAAGGAGGAGTAGGACTGAATCCCTATTCTGTGGCACGAACTCCAGTTAATATCAGAATTGAGATGAATTATAAGACACCCAGCTGGTATAGGAGGATTATTTGGTGGTATGGAAAAAAAACACATTATAATTTTTCATCTTTATTTTCTTAATCCCAAACTCTTCTGAGTTTCCCATGAAATTTAGTCATCCCTCTATTAATAGACTTATTTTGCTATATATGTATCCATTTAGGTATATTCCTAGAATATTGAATTATTTTTTGAATTACAAGTATTTTTCTATATTCCAATGCCTGGCACATAGTAGGTTCTTAATAAACATTTACTGGCCAGCTAGATGAAGTGGAATCAGAGAATATGATAAATAAGGATCTTAGAAGTCATCTACCTCAATTTCGCATCCAAAGCCAAGAATCCTACATTCAACATCTCTGAGCATTGACCGTCTATTCCCAGTTTGAATACTTCTGTAAATAAGAACTCAACTTTATAAATTATAGCTAGACATAGGGATGATTACAGGTCACCTTTATGCATTCAAAAGGACACAATATCACTTCTTTGGTATTGTCAAAAGGCATAAATTTATTCCAGAGATGAGAAAACATCAGATGAACACATACTGAGAGACATTGTACAAAATAACAGATCAGTACTCTTTAAAAGTGTCAAAGTCATGGAAGAAAGACTGAGGAACTGCCACAGACTGGTGGGGACTAAGGAAACAGTGCAACGAAGTACAATGTGGGATCCTTGAACAGAATAATGATATTATTGGGAAAATTGGGTGAAGTTAAAATACAGTATGTAGTATAAAATACGGTATGGAGTTTAGGTACCAGTATTAAACCATGACAGTTTCCTGCCTTTGATAATTGGACAATTGTTACTTGAGGTATTAACATTAAGGAAAGAGAGGCAAGGGATATACAGGTACTCTCTGTACTATCTCTGCAAGCTTTTTATAAATCTAAAATAAATTCAATATGAAAACTTTTTTTTAAATCACTTTTATAACACATATATGAGTATGGGTTTACAATAGTGTAGAATCTTACCAATCCTTTGGTCTACTTCACACAATAGTGACAGCCATAAAATTATATCTGGGACATATTGACACTTTCAAGTATCAGAGCCAATGAGAAATAGCTGAATGTTGATGGTTAAGCAGCAAACAGTACACAAATATATTTCAATCTTTCATTGTCACTAACCTATCTGTCTCCTCACATATCTCTGAAAACCAGATGTAAAACAGCTCTCTTATCGTTGGGATTAATTTATTGTTGTGAAAATGCAGGCAACAGGGTGGTATAGACATTTGAAGGGGGCCTCCAGGGATCTTCAGTCTTTCTGCTTCTCTTTCCCAAGAGCCCAGTGTCCTCACTTCCTACCTGCCAGACTTTTGCTTAAGTTACATTTAAATGTCCTTGAATAGAGTTTCTGGGTCATCTCTATTCATTTAATAGATTTCATGAAGACAAAATGTATTTCACATTGAAAATAAGATGGGGGCCTCTAGTCAGTCATTGGAGAGGTGAGGTATACGGGCTCACACCAGGGGAGTTAACAGATGTGGTGTTGATTCTCTAATTCTTACAATATCTGGAAATGAAAAATCTTAGAACATTAGTAAACTTCTGAGTAATGTTAGCTACTACAATTTTATTAGAATTTAGGGTAATGCTATGTGTAGTTGAAAACAATTATATTCTATCTAGACTATTGCATGTGAAGCTTCTTCATATATTTACTAAGAGCCTAGTATGTCCCTGGTAGGACCCTCTTACCCAACACTCCAGAACCTCTCAGCCTCATTTGTACATTTCTCCATCCATGCTTCAGGAATTGGCTCTACATGGACCCCAATCAGCTTTAAGGAGAAACATTTCAATAGCACCTGGCTTCAGGCCTGTGCTGCATGTCCTGGCCTCCTACTCTGGGGTTCCTGGGTCAATTGTAAGAACTTGTTTAGTACAGACACATGTACAATTTGTGGGTCAATCCGCCCATGGGTGAAACCTTTGAGTAAGGAGAGACAGGAACTAATGGATGCTATCACTAACATTAGGTACTGAGACACATTTCAAGTTGTTTCTCAGATGTCTGACAAGATTGATCAACGAGTTCCCCAGAGTAGAGACTAACTCCATACCACATCATCAGAATGGCATTCTCTGCTTCCTTGCTTCAGACTCTGCTCCCTGGAGTCACATTTCAGATGAATCATAAGTCCCAGGCTGCACATTCCAGGGAACCCAGTTGAAAATTGCATTCTTGCAAACTGCAGTTAAAATATCCCATGATGGGGATGCCTGGCTCAGTCAGTGAAACATCCAATTTCAGCTCATGTCATGATCTCACTGTTCATGTGTTCAAGCTCCACATCAGGCTTCCTGCTGTCAGCACTGAGCCTGTTTTGTATCCTCTGTCCCACTCTCTCTCTGCCCCTCACCCCCCATCTCAAAAATAAACATTTAAAAAAATGTTTTAAAAAATCCCAGGGCAGAGGAGGAGTCAAAAACTAGCAAAAGAAGAATTAAACAAAACTTCTAAGAGAACATATATTAAAGTCTGGGGATTTTTTCTACTAAATCTATCACTGAAATTTATGCATTAATAAACATATTCTTAGTTTAAATATATACTGTGGGCCAACCAAGAGTAAAACAGAAGACCAAAACCACTATAGGAAGAAGAAGAACACACCTTGCCCTTTGTTGTGGGATACACAATCTTCCCAAAAACAACTGACCAAAGTAATGCTTTTTTTCCTGCTTCCTTACACATATCTCTGTCTCCATATTCAGAAACTGCAAAAGGCAATAAATATCACCAGAAAGAGATGAGTACACTGAGTTGTATACAGCATCTTAGGATGCATAAGTGCCTGAAAAAAAATACTTATTTACAGTGAGGGGACATGAGGTGGGATGGGAGAAGTACATGCTGGTAGAAAGCAGTCTTCCTCATTCTAAACTTGTGCTAAGAATTACTATGGATTACTTTGAATCACAAGCATGGGCAGAGAGCCTGACTACAGAAAAATACCCATCTTGGCCAACCAGACCCATCCTGGATGACAAAGTTGCTAGAAACTGAATGTGGGGACAATATATATATATATATACACATACACACATATATATAATATTTATATATATAAGATTTTTATATAATCACTTTGATTATATAATGTGTATATAATGTGTATATATATAATGATTATATAATGTATTATATAATGTATAATGTATATATATGTAATGTATATATATAATGTATATACATACACATATATATATTTATATATATAATATTTTTATATAATCACTTTGATTATATAATGTATATATTATATATCTATCACTTTGATTATATAATGTATATATGATATATATTATATATCTATCACTTTGATTATATAATGTATATATAATGATATATATTATATATCTATCACTTTGATTATATAATGTATATATAATGATATATATTATATATCTATCACTTTGATTATATAATGTATATATAATGATATATATTATATATCTATCACTTTGATTATATAATGTTTAATGATATATATTATATATCTATCACTTTGATTATATAATGTATATATAATGATATATATTATATATCTATCACTTTGATTATATAATGTTTAATGATATATATTATATATCTATCACTTTGATTATATAATGTATATATAATGATATATATTATATATCTATCACTTTGATTATATAATGTATATATAATGACATATATATATCTATCACTTTGATTATATAATATATAATATATAATATATAATATATAATATATATAATCACTTTGCCCGTTGAACCTAAATCTGAGAGGTGGAATTTCCCAACAACTGGTAGACAGGGAGGGTTTTAGGAAACTTATTTCCCATGTCTACAGACAAACATGAGACCTAGAGAGCTTTCCTCCCCTCCAAGAAAGAGCAGATGACAAAAAGCAATGCCTGAGAACGGAATATGTTGAAAACTCATAAAAAGGCATGCAGAAAACAGACTATTTTAGAAAAGCATCTATTTAGTGCTCTCAAATAGATGCAAGACAACAAGGCTCTCATGACACAGATGACAAAAGCATAATGTAAATACAGTGAAATAAAGACAAAAATAATAGTGAATAAAGGGAGAAAGGGTTTTAATGAGTCCTAAAATGTAATTCAAAATTTTTTAATTAGGCGATAAAAAACAAAGTTGACATTGCATAAAATTAAATTTTTGATGACCTGGTCCAACTTACAATGCTCTCCTAGAATACAAAAAGAGTGAATATAATAAAGATATAGGATAAAGCACTGAGATGCAAGCTAATTCATGTGGATGACCTGAAGAAAAGAAATTTGAAACTTAAAACCCTTGGGGCGCCTGGGTGGCGCAGTCGGTTAAGCGTCCGACTTCAGCCAGGTCACGATCTCGCGGTCCGTGAGTTCGAGCCCCGCGTCAGGCTCTGGGCTGATGGCTCGGAGCCTGGAGCCTGTTTCCGATTCTGTGTCTCCCTCTTTCTCTGCCCCTCCCCCGTTCATGCTCTGTCTCTCTCTGTCCCAAAAATAAATAAACGTTGGAAAAAAAAAATGTTTAAAAAAAAAAAAAAAAGAAACTTAAAACCCTTGAGGAGGCAGTGTGGATTAGTGGCTGAGGGTGTAGAATTTAAAATGAGGTATTTGGGGCTCAAATTTCCTCCTATTTACTAATTGTGAGGGCCTGGGAAAGTTGATGAACATCCCTGAGCTTCAGTTTGCTTATCTTTAACATGAGGATAACACTAGCTATTGCTAGGATTAAATTAGATAATGCATGGCATTTGTTTAATATCAGCAGTTTAAACACCCAATGAATAACTTAATACCATCACCATCATTAAACACAATAGTGAAAGATGTGTTTTAAGAGAATTTTCCTGAAGTATAAAAGAAAACCTGTGGTGTGTAAATTGAAAGAGCTCACTATATTCTAGTTGTGTTTAATAAAAAGGTGCACACTGGGCTATATGCAGGTTATTAAAACTAATTATAAGATAATGAAAAAAACCCTACAAATATCACAGCTTCTGACTCAGAACAATAATCATAACTTCCAACTTTTCTTACAATGTTAAATACCTGAAGACAATGAGGCAGAACGACATTCTCAAATTATGCCACTTACAAATCTCTCTAGAAAAAAAATACTTAAAGATGTTCTTGCTTGTTATGAGATACTCAAAATCAAGAGATCAAGAACGGAAAGTTGTATTAAAACTAATTAGTACAACTGCTGCAAATGCATTTACAATATTTATATGGACACACACACACTACTTCTATATCCTATGGCCTTCAAAGACCTCACTAGGGAGGAGAAAAAGAATGATGATAAATTCCTCAGCACATCAGAAATATCATCTCTGCTTAATTCTTGATATTAATGGAAAAATAGGAATTATGTATTTGATAAACTATAAGCAGCCAGAGGTAGAATTTAGAACAGAATGTGCATTTGCCACATTATTGAAGAAAAAATACATTTATCAAAAGACTGAAAAATAGAAAGGAAGGATAGGAGGAGGAAAGAAGATGGTACAGTATAACTATGAAACAAAAGAGAAGGCGAAGTGAAAAAGCATTAAATTGAATAGATGTATAAAGACATACAAAGAAAAGTTTTTTGAAAATTTTAGAAATTGACAGAGGTATAATTGTAGAACTTCACAAGTCATTGTCAATCCGTGGAAGATACAGTTGCCAGAATTGTGGCTTACATGTTCAAATAATATAATTAATAGGTTTTATTAGGTAATAAGATTTTTCTAAATAATAAATATGTTTTCAAACATTCAGAAAACATTCCTATAGAGCACTGCATACATATTAAAACTATGAAAAAACCCAACAAGATTCAAGTATAGCAATATTTTTTATTGTATTAATCATATAACCTGAAATCTATCCCATCAACACTTTTGTAAGTGTGTAGCACAGTGTTCACTGCATTGTACAACACATCCCTAGAACTTTCTCATCCTGCGGAACTGAAACTTTAAGTCCATTGCATAGCAACTCCCCATTTCTCTTTCCTCCCAGTACCTGGCAAACCACATTCCACTCTGATTTACAAGTATGACTACTCTAGATATCTCATATAAATGGAATCATGCAGTATTTGTCTTTCTATAACTGAATTCTTTTGCTTAAAATAATGTCCTTAAGATTCATCAATGTTGTAGCATATGAGGAAATTTCCTCCTTTTTTAAAAGCTAAATAATAATGATTAAATGAAATAATGGAAAGAACCCAATTAATTGTATGTTTATATTACATTTTCTTTATGTATCAATGAGCATTCATGTTGTTTCTACTTCTTGACTATTGTGAATAATGCTGCAATCAATGTGGGAATGTCAATATCTTTTTGAAGTCCTGTTTTTAATTCTTTTGGATATATATATATACTGAAGTGAAATTGCTGAATCACATTGTAGTCCTATTTTTAATTTTTTGAGGAACCTCCATACTCTTTTCCATAGTGACTGCACCAATTTACATTTCCACCAACAGTACACAAGGGCTCCCTTTTCCCTGCTCCTCACACATATTTATTTCTTGTCTCTTTGATGGTAACCATTCTGACAAATGTGAGAGAATATCTCACTGTGGTTTTGATTTGCATTTCCCTGACGATTAGTAGTGTTGAGTATCTTTTCATGTCCCTATTGGCTATTTGTATGTCTTTAGGAGAAGTCTATCCGAGTGCTTTGCCCATTTTTAAATTGGGTTACTTTTTTCTAAGCTATTGATTTGTAGGAGTTTCTTATATATTTTGGATATTAACCTCTTATCATATCTATGGTTTGCAAATATATTTCCCATTTCACATACTGCTTTCAACTCTGTTGATTGTTTCTTTTCAGTTGAAGCTTTTCAGTTTGATACAGTCCCACTTACTTATTTTTTGACTTGTTGCCTGTGCTTTTGTATTATATCTAAAAATCATTGTCAAGTCCCATGTCACAAAGCTTTCCCATTATGTTTTCCTCAAGTTTTACAGTTTTAAGTCTTGTATTTAAGCATTTAATCCATTTTGAGTTGATTTTTGTGTGTAATGTGAGATAAGGGTCCAATTTCATTCCTTTGCATGTGGATATATATAAACACACACACCAGATCTTATTTATCCATTCATCTATTAATAGACACTTTGGGTTGATTCCATATCTTGGCTATTGTAAATAATGCTACAATTTGGGGTGCATATCTCTTTTTGAATTAGTTTTCCTTTATTATGAGTAAATACCCAGTATTAGAATTACCAGAGTACATGGCATTTTTATTCTTAATTTTTGAGAACCCTCCATACTGTTTTTCAGTATTTGCACCAATTTACATTCTCAGCAAAAGAGCACAAATGTTCTTTTTTCTCCACCTTCTCACCAATACTTGTTACTTCTGGTCTTTTTTGATACTAGGTATTCTGACTGATATGAATGATATCTCATTGTGGTTTTGATTTGCATTTCCCTGATAATTAATGATGTTGAGCATCTTTTCATGTATCTGTTGGCTGTTTGTCTTCTTTGGTAAAATGTCTATTCAGGTCTTCAAACCATTTTTCCTTCTTTTTAAATATAATTTATTGTCAGCTTAGCTAACACAGTGTATACAGTGTGCTCTTGGATTCAGGAGTAGATTCCCATGATTCATCGCTTACATACAACACCCAGTGCTCATCCCAACAAGGGCCCTCCTCAATGCCCATCTCCCATTTTCCCCTTTCCCCTGCCCTCACCATCAACCCTCAGTTTGTTCTCTGTATTTGAGAGTTTCTTATGGTTTGCCTCCCTCTCTGTTTGACACTATTTTTCCCCTTCCCTCCCCCCATGGTCTTCTGTTAAGTTTCTCAAATTCCATATATGAATGAAAACATGTGATATCTGTCTTTCTCTGACTGCCTTATTTCACGTAGCATAATACCCTCCATTTCCATCCACGTTGTTGCAAATGACAAGATTTCATTCTTTCTCATTGCCTAGTAGTATTCCATTGTATGTATAAACCACATCTTCTTTATCCATTCATCAGTTGATGGACATTTGGGCTCTTTCCATAATTTGGTTATTGTTGAAAGCTCGGCTATAAACATTAGAGTACATGTGCCCCTATGAATTGGTACTCCTCTATCCTCTTTCAATCAGAGTGGGATTTTTGGGGGATTAAAATGTATAAGTTCTTTATACATATTGGATACTAAGCCCTTGTGGTACATATCATTTGCAAATAGCTTCTCCCACTCTTTGTTGATGGTTTCCTTTGTTTTAAAAAAGCTGATTAGTTTGATGTAGTCCTGATTGTCTATTTTTGCTTTTGTTTCCTATGCCTGACAAAACATGTCCAGAAAACACATCCAAAAGATCTTGGACTTTAAAGAGTTTTATGGTTTCAGGTCTCCCATTTAAGTCTTTAATCCATTTTTAAAGGGTTTAACGTGTTTATTCTTTTTTAAAATTTTTATTCCAGTATAGTCAACATACAGTGTTACATTAGTTTCATGTGTACAATATAGTGATTGAATAGATTTAATATTATTCAGTACTCATCATAAGTGTCATCTTAAATCTCATTCACCTATTTCACCAATCCCCCAATTCACCATCCCTCTAGTAACCATTAGTTTTTCCACTATAGTTAAGTCTTTTTGGCTTAACTCCTTTTTAATTTGTTCATTTATTTTGTTTCTTAAATTCCACATATGAGTGAAATCACATGGTATTTGTCTTTCTCTGAATGACTTATTTCACTTGGCATTATACTATCTAGATCCATCCACATTGTTGAAAATATAAGATGTCATTCTTTTTTATGGTTGAGTAATATTCCATTACGTGTGTGTGTGTGTGTGTGTGTGTGTGTGTGTGTGTGTGTGTGTAAAACCTTGGGTTGCAAGTAACTTGTTCTGTGAGTGTTCTGCAAGACAGGCAAACATTTCTAATAAATTTTAACTTGATAAATGAGTAATGTTTTGCAATACAAGTAGTACATGATGCCAAACATCACATGATCACAACTGAGCCAATGGTTCTTCTCTCGCTGCAGGATTGTGGGTGGGGTGATTGTCTCCCATGCTCAGATTCTCAATCTCAGAACATGGTTTTTGACAGAAATCCATGATTTTTCAGGATGTTGAAATGTGCCCACAACTGGCACCAGTGTATTTTTTTTTGTCACTTCAAAGCACCTATGGGCAGTCCTTTGCTTTTCCATACAAGAGTAAGCTTAGGAATGCTTTGCTTCATTCTAGGTCAGGCTGCCTGCAGATACAGACCCTTTCTGCTGCTGCCTTATTGCCAATTACATTAAATACAGTGTATGACAAGAGTTTATTAATACCGTACTATAGTCAACATCTGGAGAGCATATACAATGACCCCCCCCCCATGCAGAAAAAGGTTGAAAAGAAAGTCAGTAAGAAGGAGACAATTATGGTGAAAGTTAAGGAGGAAATCATCAAAAAGTACAAATGAGGTGTGCAAGTGGCTGATATTGCAAGATTTTATAAGAAGTCTACATTGACCATTTGCACAATATTAAAGAAGAAAGACAAAATAAGGGGGCTACATGCAGCAAAAGTAGTCATGAGAATATCAAAGCAACAGCTGAGTATTATGGAAGATGTAGAAAAGTTGCTTCTAGCTTCGTTAAATGAGAAGCAACTGGTAGGTGATACTGTGACCAAGAACTTTATCTGCAGAAAGGCAAAGGCCTTGTACACCAACCTCATAAGTAAACTGCCAGATATATCAGAAGAAAACAAAGAAGGTTTCAAGGAAAGCAGGGGATGGTTTGATAACTTAAAGAGGAGAAGTGGCATCAATATCATTGTGAGTCATGGAGAGGCTGCAAGTTCAGATGCTAAGGCAGCTGAGGCATTTGTTACTGAGTTCCACAAGGTCATGGTTTTTGAGTGTTACCTTCTGGAGCAAGTTTTTAACTTAGACGGGGCTTTTTTGGAAAATGATGCCAAAGAGGACCTACATTACAGAAGAAGAGAATGCAGCGCCCGATCACAAGCCCATTAAAGACCATCTCACCCTCTTGTTTTGTGCTAATGCAAATGGGGATTTCAAAGTCAAGCCTGGTGCTCATGTATCATTCCAAGAATCCACAATCCTTCAAGAAATGCAAGGTGCAGAAGAACCAGATAAATGTTATGTGGAAGTCCAACCGCAAGGCTTGGGACACTTGTATCTTGCTCATTGAGTGGATCAGCAAGGTCTTTAGTCCTCCAGTGAAGAAATACCTTTTAATAAAGAATCTGCTACTCAAAGCCTTGCTGGTTATGGATAATGCTCCTACTCATCCTTCAGGATTTGAGGAAAACTTACTGGAGGAATTTGAGTTCACTAAGGTCAAGTTCCCTCCTCCCAACACTTCAATCTTCCAGCCCATAGATCAGCAGGTCATTTCAAACTTCAAAAAGCTTTACGCCAAAGCACTATTTCAGTGATGCCTCGAGTGACCTAAGGAACAAACCTTATCCTCTGAGAGTCTTGGAAAATTATTTCCACATCGTGAACTGCCTCAACACCATCAATAAAGCCTGGGATGGGGTCACCAGAAGAACCCTCAATTCTGCTTGGAGAAAACTGTGGCCTGATTGTGTTCTTAGACATGACTTGAGGGGCTTGCTCATGAACAGAAGCTGGCAGTTGTCCATGAAACTGTGTCCTTGGGGAAGACCACAGGACTGGAGGTGAATAAGGATGACATTCAAGAGCTGGTGGAGAAACAAGGGCAGGAGGATGCCCACTGACAAACTGATGGATCTGCATCATGAGCAACAGCAAGAGGTTATGGAGGAGATGTCATCTACAGAAGAGAAGGAGAAAAAGGCGAAGGAATCCCTCACTTCAAATGAAATTAGGAAAATTTGTAAACTGTGGGGAACAGTGCAAAATTTTGTAGAAAATAAGGCTATAGCACTGTGAGCAATGAATCTGTTTAAAAACAATGCAATGTCACATTTCTGCAAAATCCTCAAAAGGAGGCAAAAGCAAGGTCATTGGATAGGTTCCTTGTTAAAGTTGCATGAAAAAAATTCCAGTGAGCCAATAGATAGCAGTGATTCCATTAGTGATAGTGAAAGTTGTCCTACACAATAACCCTCCTCTCTCACCTCCTTCACACCAGTCACAAAGGTTTTCAAAGTAAGTGCAGGTTAATTTGTTTATTTTTCTTTATATTTTCTTTATTATTTTGTAATATATTACAGTATTGTAATCATTTTTATATGAATATTTTTGGGTTGTGGAGCAAATAATCTGAGTTTCCATTATTTCTTAAGGGTAAATTCACTTTGATATACAAGTGCTTTGGATTACAAGCATGTTTCTGGAACGAATTATGCTCGCAAACCAAGGTTTTACTGTGTGTGTGTGTGTATGTGTGTGTGTGTGTGTGTGTGTCACATCTTCTTTGTCCATTCATTGATAGATGAATATTTTGGTTGCTACCATATCTTGGCTATTGTAAATAATGCTGCAGTAAACATAGAGGTGCATATATCTTTTTGAATTAGTGTTTTTGTATTCTTTGGGAAAATACCTGATAGTGGAATTGTTGGATAATATAGTAGTTCTATTTTTAATTTTTTGAAAAATCTCTATACTATTTTCTACAAAGGCTGCACCAGTCCACATTCCCACCAACATTCCACATTCTTGCCAACACTTGTTTTCTTGTGTTTGTGATTTTAGACATTCTGACAGGTGTGAGGAGATATCTCATTGATTTTGATTTGCATTTCCCTGATGCTTAGTGATATTTAGCATATTTTCACGTGTCTCTTGGCCATCTATATGTCTTTTTTGGAGAAATATCTGTTAATGTGTGTTGAGTTGTGTCAGTCCTTTATATATTTTGGATACTAACACTTTATTGGATATGTCATTTTCAAATATCTTCTCCCATTCAGTAGGCTGTCTTTTCATTTTATGGATTGTTTCCTTTGCTGCTCAGAAACTTTTTATTTTTATGTAGTCCCAATAGTTTATTTTTTCTTTTGTTTCTATTGTCTCTGGAGACATACCTAGAAAAATATTGCTATGGTCACTGTCAGAGACAGCTTCCTGTGCAGGAGTTTGATAGTTTCAAGTCTTACATAGGTCCTTAATCTATTTGAGTTTTTATTTGTGTATGGTGTAAGAAAGTGGTCCAATTTCATTCTTTTTCATGTAGCTGTCCAGTTTTCACAACACCATTTGTTGAAGAGACCATCTTTTTCCCATTGCATATTCATTCCTCCTTTGACAAAGGTTAATTAATTAACCACATAATTCTGAGTTTATTTTTGGGTTTTCATACTGTTCTGTTGAACTATGTGTGTCTTTTTGTGCCTGTACCATGCTATCTTAATTACTACAACTTTGTAGTATATCTTGAAATCTGGGTTGTGATACCTCCAGTTTTATTTTTCTTTTCCAAGGTTGCTTTGGCTATTCAAAGTCTTTAGTGGTTCCACATAAATTTTAGGATTATTTTTTCTAGCTCTGTAAAAACTGCTTTTTGTATTTTGATGGAGATTGCATTAAATCTGTAGATTCCTTTAGGTAGTATGGATATTTTAATGCTACTGGTTCTTCTGATCCCTGAGCAGGGAATATCCTTCTATTTTTGTGTCATCTTCAATTTCTTTCATCTATGTTTTACACTTTTCAGAGTAAAGGTCTTTAACGTCCTTTGTTAACTTTATTTTTAGGTATTTTGTACTTTTTGGTATAATTATAAATGGGACTATTTTCTTAATTTCTCTTTCTGCTACTTCATTATTAGTGTATAAAAATGCAACATATTGATGTATATTGATTTTTTCTTCTTCAACAATACTGAGTTTTTTTTATCAGTTCTAGTAGTTTTCTAGTGGTGTTTCTAGGGTTTTCTATATATAGTATCATGTCATCAGCAAATAATGACAGTTTTACTTCTTACCAATTTGGATGCATTCTATTTCTTCACTGACTGCTGTGGCTAGGACTCCCAGTAGTATGTTGAATAAAAGTGGTGAAAGTGGACATCCTTGTCTTTTCCTGATCTTAGGGGAAATGCTCTTAGCTTTTCACCATTGAGTGTTATGTTAGCTGTGGGTTTTCATATATGGCCTTTATTATGTTGAGGTATGTTCCCTCTAAACCTACTTTATTAAGGGTTTTTATCATGAATGGATGTTGCACTTTGTCAAATACTTTTTCTGCATCTATTGAAATGATCATATGGTTTTTATCCTTTCTCTTGTTGATGTGATGTAACGTGCTGATTGATTTGTGAAGATTAAACTACCCTTACATCCCAGGAATAAGCCCCACTTAGTTGTGATTAATGATATTTTAAATGTATTGTTGGATTCAGTTTGCTAATATTTTGTTAATGATTTTTGCATCTATTCATCAGAGATATTGGCCTTTGTTCTCTTTTTTTGTGGTGTCTTTACCTGGTTTTGGTATTAGGTAATACTGGCCTCATACAATAAATTTGGAATTTTTTTCCTCATATGTTTTGGAATAGTTTGAGAGAATGTGTATTAGTGCTTCTTTAAATGTTTGGTAGAATTTGCCTGTGAAGCCATCTGGTCCTGGACTTTTATTAGTTGGGATTTTTTGAATACTGATTCAATCTCCTTGCTGGTAACCAGTCTGTTCAAATTTTCTCTTTTGTCTTGTTTTCTATTTTGTCCTGTTTGGGTAGGTTATATGTTTCCCGGAATTTATCCATTTCTATTTGGTAGTATAATTTGTTGGCATATAGTTTTTTCATGTTATTCTTTTAGATTGTTTGCATTTCTGTGGTATTGGTTGTTATTTCTTCTCTTTCATTTCTGAGTTTGAGTCCTTTCTCTCTCTCTCTCTCTCTCTCTCTCTCTCTCTCTCTCTCTCTCTCTCTCGATGAGTCTGGTTAGAGGTTTATCCAAATTTTCAAAGAAACATTTCCTGGTTTCATTAACCTGTTTTATTGTTTCTGTATCATTTATTCCTGCTCTAATCTTTATATTTCATTTTTTTGCTGGTTTTGGATTTTGATTATTGTACTTTTTCTAGCTCCTTCAGGTGTAAGATTAGGTTGCTTATTTGAGATTTTTCTTGCTTTTCATTTAGACTTATATTGCTATAAACTTGCCTCTTGGAACTGCTTTTGCTGCATCCTAAACATTTTGGACCATTGTGTTTCATTTTCATTTGTTTCCATGTAATTTTTTATTTCTTTCATTTCTTGGTTGATTCATTTATTGTTTAGTAGCATGTTATTTAACCTCCATGTATTTGTGCTCTTTCTAGATTTTTTTTTCTAGTAGTTGATCTTTAGTTCCATAGTGTTTTGGTCAGAAAAGAAGCATGATATCACTTTGATACTTTTTAATGTCCTGAGGCTTGTTTTGTGGCCTGTATGTGATCTATTCTAGACAATGTTCCATGTACACTTGAAAAGAAAGTATATTCTGTTTTAGAATGGAATGTTTTAATATATCTGTTAAATCCATCTTATCCAATATGTCATTCAAGGCCACTGATTATTTGTTGGTTTTCTGTTTGGATGATTTGTCCATTGATGGGGTGTTAAAGTTTCCTTCTATTATTCTATTATTATTGATTAATTCCTTTATGTTTGTTATTTCCTGTTATATGTATTTGGGTGCTTTCATATTGGGTGCATAAATACTTACAACTGTCATATCCTTTTACTGAATTGTCCCCTTTATTAATATGTAGTGTCTTTGTCTCTTTACAGTCTTTGTTTTAAGGTCTATTTTGTCTGATATAAGCATTCCATTTATATTGCTATTTAGCAATATAAGCTAAATAGCATTTATATTGCTATTCCAGCTTTCTTTTGACATCCATTTGCATGATAAATGTTTGTCCATCCCCTCACCTTCAATCTTCAGGTGTTTTAAGCCTGAAATGAGTCTCTTGTAGGCAACATACAGATGAGACTTGTTTTTTTATCTACTCTCTCACCCTGTATCTTTTTTTTTGTAGCATTTAGTCCATTTATTCTCAAAGTAATTATTGATAGACATGTATTTATTGCCTTCTGCCTTTTTGTTACTTGTTTTGTGTTTGGTTTTCTATTTTTTTTTCTAATCCTTTCTCTTTCTCTCTTTCATGGTTTAGTGCTTTTCTTGGTGATATATTTGGATTCCTTTCTTTGTATTCTTTGCATATCTATTAGTGGCTTTTGAAATGTGATTACCATTAGGTTTGTATATATGTTCTACATATAGCAGTCTATATTAAGTTGATGGTCAATTAAGTTTTATCCCATTCTTTACTCCTGTCCTGCCCACATTTTAGGTGTATGATATCATATTTTACATCTAATTTTATGAATCCCTTAACTGATTTTTACCAAAATATTCATTTTTGCTGCTCTTGTGTTTCCTACTTTCATACTGTCACTTATGCTCTTTCCTTCTACTCAAAGAATAGAATATATAATATTTCGTGTAGGGCTAGTTTAGTGGTCATGAAATTGTTTAGTTTTTGTCTGAGAAAACTCTTTATCTTGCCTGGTATTCTGAATGATAGCCTTGCTGGACAGAGTACTTTTGGCTGCAGATTCTTCTGTTCTCATATTTTTTAAATATGCCAAGTCACTCCCTTCTGGCTTACAAAGTTTCTGCTGAAAAATTTACTTACAGCTTTGTGTGGTTTCTCTTGTCTGTAACTGTCTCTTTTCTCTCACTGTTTTTTTTTCCTTTGTCACTACTTTTTGCCATTTTAATTTCTATGTGTCTTGGTGTGGACCTGCTTTGGTTGATTTTTGGGGGGCTCTCTGCATCCTGGATCTGGATTTTATATATATTTTGTGTATGTGTGTGTGTGGAGTCTTTAGAATTTTGTATATAGGGGCGCCTGGGTGGCGCAGTCGGTTAAGCGTCCGACTTCAGCCAGGTCATGATCTCACGGTCCGTGAGTTCGAGCCCCGCGTCAGGCTCTGGGCTGATGGCTCAGAGCCTGGAGCCTGTTTCCGATTCTGTGTCTCCCTCTCTCTCTGCCCCTCCCCCGTTCATGCTCTGTCTCTCTCTGTCCCAAAAATAAATAAAAACGTTGGGAAAAAAAATTTAAAAAAAAAAAGAAATTTGTATATAGTATCAGTTCATCTGCAAATAGTGACAGTTTTACTTCTCCCTTACCAATTTGGATGCCTTTAATTTCTTGTCTGATTGCTGCATCTAGGACTTCTAGTACAATGTTGAATAAAAGTGGTGAGAGTGGGTGTCCTTGTCTTGTTCCTATTCTTAGAAAAGCTCTCAGTTTTTCACTTTTGAGTCTGACATTAGCTATGGGTTAGTCATATATGGCCTTTATTTTGTTGAGGTATGTTCCTTCTATACCACTTGGTTGAGAGTTTTTATCATAACATGCTGATTTTTGTGAAATGCTATTTGTGCTGCTATTGAGAGGATCATATGATTTTTATTCTTTGTTTTGTTAATGTGGGGTGTCATGTCGATTGGTTTGTATATTTTGAACCATCCTTATGTCCCTTAAATAAATTCCAATTTAGGATGGTGAGTGATCCTTTTAATGTTTTTTTGAATTTGGTTTGCTAGTATTTTGTTGGACATTTCTGCACCTATCTTCATCAAGGATATTTGTCTGTAATATTCTTTTTTTTTTTTTTGTAATGTCTTTGTCAGGCTTTGGTATCAAGTAATGTTGGTCTCATAGAATGAATTTGGAAACACTACTTTCTTTTCTGTTTTTTTGAATAGTTTGAGACGAATAGTTATTAACTTTTAAGTTTGGTAGAATTCCCCTGTCAAGCTATCTGGTCCTGGGCATTTGTGCTTTGTGGACTATTTTGAATACCAATTCAATTTTGTTACTGGTAATTGGTGTGTTCAGATTTTCTATGTCTCCCTGATTCAGTTTTGGAAGATTGTGTGTTTCTAAGAATTTATCTATTTCCTTTAGGCTGTCCAATTTGTTTGTAATCCCATAGTTTTTTATATTTCTGTGGTATCAGTTGTAACTTTTCTTTAACTTCTGATTTATTTGTTTGAGCTTTTTTTTTTCTTGACTAGTCTGGTTAAACACATCAGTTTTGTTTATCTTTTCAAACAGCCAGCTCTTAGTTTCATTGATCTTTTCAAATTTTTTTAGTCTTTGCTTCATTTATTTCCTTTCATATCTTTATTATTTTGGGACTTCTAACTTTAGAACTTTCTTTTAGTTCATTTAGATTGTTTATTTGAGATCTTTCTTGTTTGTTGAGACAGGTCCGTAATGCTATAAACTTTCTTCTTAGAATTACTTTTGCTTCACCCCAAAGATTTTGAACTGTAGTGCTTCCATTTTTATCTCTCTCCAGGTATTCTTTGATGTAATCTTTGGTTATTTGTTTGCCCATTGGTTGTTTAGTACCATATTGTTTAGCTTCCATGTGTTCTTGTTTCTTCCAATTTGGGGGGATGGTAGGTGGGAGTCTATTTTTTTTATACAATTGTGGTCAGAAAAGATGCTAGAGGGGTACCTGGGTGGCTCAGTTGATTAAGTGTCTAACACTCGTCTCAGGTCATGATGTCACAGTTGTGAGATTGAGCCCCACATTGGGCTCTATGCTGAGCATGGATCCTGCTTGGGATTCTCTCTCTCTCTCCCTCTCTCTCTTCTGTCTCTTGCTCACCCTCTTTCTCTCTCTCTCAGAATAAATAAACATTAAAAAGAAAAATTTGCAAATGACATCTCATAAAGAGTTAGTATCCAAAATCTATAAAGAACTTAACAAACTGAACACCCAAAAAACAAATAACCCTGCTAAGAAATTGGAATAAGACATGAATAGACACCTTTCTAAAAAAGACATCCAGATGGCTAACAGACACATGAAAAGATGCTCAACATCACTCATCATCAGGGAACTACAAATCAAAACCATTATGAGATACCATCTCACACCTGTCAGAATGGCTAAAATTAACAACACAAAAACAACAGGTTTTGGTAGGATGTAGAGAAAGGGTAACACTCTTCCACTGCTGGTGGGAATATGAACTGGTGCAGCCACTCTGGAAAACAGTACAGTGGTTCCTCAAAAAACTAAAAATAGAACTATCCCATGATCCAGAAACTGCACTATTAGGCTTTTATCCAAAGGATAAAAAATACAGATTCAAAGGAGTACATTCACCCCAATGTTTATAACAGAATTATCAACAATAGCTAAACTGTGGAGAGAGCCCAAGTGTTCATCAACTGATGAATGGATAAAGAGGATGTGGTATATATACACAATGGAATATTATCCAGCCATCAAAACAATGAAATCTTGCCATTTGCAATAACATGGATGGAGCTAGAATGTACTATGCTAAGCAAAATAAGTCAATCAAAGAAAAAAAAATCATACAATTTCACTTATATGTGTAATTTAAGAAACAAAACAGATAAACGTATGGGAAGGAGTAGGGAGAACAGAAAGATAAACAAACCACAAAAGTCTTAATGATAGAGAACAAACTGAGGGTTGATGGAGGGAGGTGGATGGGAGATGGGTTCGATGGATGATGGACATTAAGGAGGGTACTTGTGATGAGCACAGGGTGTTGTATGCAAGTGATGAATCACTGAATTCTACCTCTGAAACCAATATTGCACTGTATGTTAACTCACTATTTTAAAAGAGAAAAAGAAAACAAAAAGACAAAAGAAAAGATGTGAGATAGGCTTCCAGTCTTACATTTATTGGGACTTGTTTTGTGGTCTAATATGCAATCTGTCCTATAGGTAGTTCCATTTAGACTTGAAAAGAATGCTATTCTGCTGTTTTCAGTTGGAATGTACTGTATATATCATGAAATCCATTTGGTCTATTGTGTCATTCAAAGACACCTTTCCTTACTGATTTTCTGTCTGGATAAGTATTGTCCCCTCATATCACTGTATTATTGTCAATTTCTCCCTTTATGTCTGTTAATATTTGCTTCATATATTTAGGTGCTTCTTTGTTGAGTTCATATATATATTTACAATTATTATATACTCTTGTTGGATTGATCTCATTATCATTATGTAATGCCCTCTTTGCCTACTGCTTACAGTCTTTGGTTTAACTCTATTTTGTCAGGTACAAGTATTGCTACTTCAATACTTTATTGTGGCTTTTAATTGCATGGGATATCTTTTTCTATCCCTTCAATCTCTGTCTGTATATCTTTAAGTCTGAAGTGAGTCCACTGAAAGAAGCATATAGATGGGTCTTGATTTTTTATCCTTTAGATACCCTTTGTCTTTTAATTGGGGCATTAGTAGTTATGTAAAGTAATTATTGATGAGTATGTACTTATATTTTATTTTATTTTTTCATAATGATAAGTATACTCTTTAATCCCTATCGCTTATTTCTCCCATTTCCACCCCCAACCTCCCCTCTGGTAACCAACAATTTGTTCTCTACAGTTAAGAGTCTGTTTCTTGGTTTGTCTCCCTTTATTTCCCTTTGCTCATTTGTTTTGTTTCTTAAATTCTACATGTGAATGAAATCATATGATATTTGTCTTTTTATGACTGACTTATTTCACTTAGCATTATACCCTCTAGCTCTATTCATGTTGTTGCAAATGGGAAGATTTCATTCTTCTTTATTGCTGAATAATATTTCAATATGTATATATGCCACATCTTTTTTATCTATTCATCTATCAATGGACACAGGCTGTTTCCATAATTTGGCTATTGGAAGTAATGCTGTAATAAACATTGGGGTGCCTGTATCCCTTTAAATTAGTGTTTTTGTGTTTTTTGGCTAAATTCCCAGTTGTGCAATTACTGGATTGTGGGATAGTTCTGATTTAATTTTTTAAGAAACCTCCATACTCTTTTCCCCAATAGCTGAGCCAATTTGCATTCCCACCAAGAGTGCAGGAGTGTTCCTTTCTCTCTACATCCTTCCTAACACCTGTTGTTTCCTGTGTTGTTGATTTTAGTCATCCTGACAGGTGTGAGATGATATCTCACATTTGATTTGCATTTCACTGATCATGAGTGATGTTGAACATTTTTTCATGGGTCTGTTGGCCATCTGTATGTCTTCTTTGGAGAAATATCTGTTCATATCTTCTGCCCATTTTTTAATTGGATGTTTTGTGTTTTGGATATTGAGTTTTATCCGTTATATATTATATATTTTAGATAGTAACACTTTTTTGGATATGTCATTTGAAAATATCTTCTTCCATTCAACAGGTTGCCTTTTAGTTTTTTTGACTATTTCCATTACTGTGCAGAAACTTTTTATTTTGATGTAGTGCCAGTGGTTTATTTTTACTTTTATTTCCCTTGCCTCAGGAGGCATGTCTAGAAAAATGTTTCTATGCCAACATCACAGACAATATTGTCTGTGTTATCTTTGAAGATTTTCATTGTTTAATGTCTCACATCTAGGTCTTTAATCCATTTTAAGTTTAATTTTTTGTATGGTGTGAGAAAGTGGTCCAATTTCATTGTTCTGCATGTAGCTGTCCACATTTCCCAACACCATTTGTTGAAGAGACTTTTTCCAATTGTATATTCATTCCTCCTTTGTCAGTGATTAATTTGCCATATAACTGTGGGTTTATTTCTGGGTTTTCGCCTCTATTCCATTGACCTATGTGTCTATTTTTATGCCAGTCCATACTCTTTTAATTACTACTGCTTCATAACAGAACCTAAACTATGGAATTGTGATACCTCCAGTTTTGTTTTGCCTTTTCAAGATTGCTTTGGCTATTCAAGGTCTTTTGTGGTTCCACACAAAATTAAGGATTGTTATAATTCTATAAAAAATGTTTGGTATTTTGATAGGGATTGCATTAAATCTTTAGATTGCTTTGGGCATTGTAGACATTTTAATAATATTGTTCTTCTGATCCAAGAGCATGGAATGTCTTTCCATTTCTTTGTCATCTTAAATTTCTTTTATCAGTATTTTATAATTTTCAGAGTACAAGATTTTTACCTCTTTAGTTATGTTTATTCCTAGATATTTTATTGGTTTGGTGCAATTGTAAATGGTATTATTTTTCTTAATTTATATTTCTGCTGCTTCATTAATGATGTGTAAGAATGCAACAGATCTCTGTACATTTATTTTGTATACTACAACTTTACTGAATTTATTTATCAGATCTAGCAGGTTTTTTGTATTTGGTGATATCTTTAGGGTTTTCTATATATAGTATTATGTTATCTGCAACTAGTGAGAATTTTACTTCTGTCTTATATTTTATTTCTTTATGTTGTCTAATTGCTGTGTAGGACTCCCAGTATTATGTTAAATAAAAGTGGTGAGTGTAGACATACTTGTCTTTTTCCTGATTTTAGGGGAAATGCTCTCAGTTTCTCACTATTGTGTATGATGTTTGCAGTGGGTTTTTCATGTAAGGTCTTTATTATATTGAGATATGTTCCCTCTAGATCCATTTTCCAGAGGATTTTCATCTTGAATGGATGTTGTACTTTGTCAAATGCTTTTTCTGCATCTATTGAAATGATCATATGATTTTTATACTTTCTCTTATTGATGTGACATATCAAGTTGATTTATTTGCACATGTTTAACTGCCTTCCATCCGGGAATAAATCTGACTTGATTGTTGTATATGATTTTTTAAAATGTTGTTGGATTCAATTTGCTAGTATTGTTTTGAGGAATTTCGCACCTATATTCATGAGAGATTGGCCTGTAGTTCTTTTTTGTGGTGTCTTTATCTGGTTTTGGTATCAGGGTGATACTGGCATCATAGAAAGAATTTGGATGTTTTCTTTCCTCTTTTATTTTTGGGGATAGTTTAAGAAGAATGAGTATTAACTCTTCTTTAAATGTTTGGTAGAAAAAAAAAAGAGGTTAGAGTGGGAGCCAAAGCATAGGAGACTGTTAAAAACTGAGAACAAACTGAGGGTTGATGGGGGGGTGGGAGGGAGGGGAGGGTGGGTGATGGGTATTGAGGAGGGCACCTTTTGGGATGAGCACTGGGTGTTGTATGGAAACCAATTTGACAATAAATTTCATATATTGAAAAAAAAATTTTTTTTAATTAAAAAAAATAAATGTTTGGTAGAATTTGCCTGTGAAGCCATATGACCCTGGGCTTTTGTTTTTTGAAAGTTTTTTTTTATTATTACTGATTCAATTTCATTGCTGGTGATTGGTCTGTTCAAATTTTCTATTTCTTCCTGCTTTACTTTTGTTAACTTATATGATTCTAGGAATTTATTCGTTTCTTTTAAGTTGTCCAATTTGTTGGAATCTAGGTTTTCATAATATTGCATAACAGTTGTTTGTATTTCTGTGGGGTTGGTTGTTATTTCTCCTCTTTCATTAGCAATTTTGTTTGTGTCCCCTTTCTCTCTCTCTCTTTCTCTCTCTCTCCTTCTTTCTTTCTTTTTCTTTGAGTCTTGCTAAAGGTTTATCCATTTCATTGATCTTTTCAAAGAATTAGCTCTTGGTTTCATTGATCTGTTATATTGTGGGGTTTTTTTTTTGTTTCTATGTTATTTATTTCTGCTCTAATCTTTATTATTTCCTTCCTTTTGCTGGCTTTGGATTTTTTTGTTGGTCTTTTTCTAATTCCTTTAAGTGTAAGGTTAGGTTGCTTATTTGAGATTTTTCTTGCTTTTGAGGTAGGCTTATATTGCTATAAACTTGCCTTAGACCTACTTTTGCTGCATCCCAAAGATTTTGGACCATTATGTTTTTATTTTCATTTGTTTTCTTTTTTTTCCCCAATATATGAAGTTTATTGTCAAATTGGTTTCCATACAACACCCAGTGCTCATCCCAAAAGGTGCCCTCCTCAATACCCATCACCCACCCTCCCCTCCCTCCCACCCCCCATCAACCCTCAGTTTGTTCTCAGTTTTTAAGAGTCTCTTATGCTTCTTGCACTGTTGGTGGGAATTTTCATTTGTTTTCATGTAATTTTTTATTTCTTCTTTGATTTCTTGGCTGACCCATTCATTATGTAATAGCATGTTATTTAACCTCCATGTATTTGTGCTTCCTCCAGATTTTTTCTTGTGGTTAATTTCTAGTTTCATAGCATTGTGGTCAGAAAGATGCATGGTATGACTTCAATTTTTTAAAATTTGTTGAGACTTGGTTTGTGGTATAATATATGATCTGTTCTGCAAAATGTTTCATGTGCACTTGAATGTATATTCTGTGTTTTAGGATGGAATGTTATGAATATATATGTTAAATCCATCTGGTATGTGATTCAAGTCACCATTTCTTTGTTGGTTTTCTATTTGGATGATTTGTCCATCAATTTAAGTGGGATGTTAAAGTCCTCTACTATTATTGTATTACTATTGGTTTTTTTATGTTTGTTATTAACTGTTTTATGTATTTCAGTGCTCTCAAGTTGGGTGCATAAATATTTACAATTTTCATATCCTCTTGTTGGTTTGTCCCCTTTATTATTACATAGTGTCTTTCTTTGTCTTTTTTTAACAGTCTTTGTTTTATTTTATTTTATCTTATTTTATTTTATCTTATTTTATTTTATTTTATTTTATTTTTTAATGTTTATTTTTGAGAGAGAGACAGACAGAGACAGAGCATGAGTGGGGGAGAGGCAGAGAGAGAGGGAGAAACAGAATCCAAAGCAGGCTCCAGGCTCTGAGCTGTTAGCACAGAGCCTGACAAGGGGCTCAAACTACAAGGTCATGACCTGAGCTGAAGTCAGACACTTAACAAACTGAGCCACCCAGGCACCCCAGTCTTTGTTTTAAAGCCTACTTCATCTGATACAAGTATTGCTCTACCAGCTTTCTTTTGACATCTATTTGCATAATAAACGTTTGTCTGTCTCTTCACTTTTAATCTGCAGGTGTTTTCAGGTTTGAAATTGAGTCTTTTGTAGGCAGCATATAGGTGGGTCTTTCTTTTTTATGTATTCTATCACTTTGTGTCTTTTGATTAGAGCATTTAGTCCATTTACATTCAAAGTAATTATTGATAGATATGTATCTATGGCCATTTTGTTAACTGGTTTTTGTGATTGCTTCCATAAATTTTCTTGATCCTTTCTCCTCTTTCTCTCTTTCATAGTTTGTTGGCTTTCTTTAGGGGTATACTTGGATTTCTTTCTCTGTATTCTTGAGCAGGAACTAATGTGGGCAGGTTAGTGGGGGGATGTTAACCCTCAGCCGAGATGGCTTCAGTGACCTGCCTCACCTGCTGTGGTGGCACTTGTGGGAAGGGCTTGTCCCTTGCATAGCTGGCTGAGCCTTGCTGTAGCCACTGTTGTTTTGCTGGTGGGTATAGCCAGCCTTCAGCCCAGCTGTCTACAATGAGCTTCTGTGACTGCTACAAGCATGCTAATGTGTAGGGTTCACTCCTCCCCTCCACAGGAGTCACTTTGGAAGGGTACCTGTCACAGCTGGGACTGCCCATCAGATGTCATGGGATGGTAGATACCTTGTGGGGGATGTTGGTCCTGACAGAGATTGCTACCATATGTGGAAGGGTAGAAAACACTTTGAAGGGACACTTGCTGGGTGGGTGGGTTGAGTGGGATGGGTCTGCAGGGAAATACTAAGGCAGGGAAAGTGGTGCTAGCAAGGTAGATGGAAAGTTTCAAAACTGGCTCTTGCAAGCATCTGGCTAGCTAGACGGAAAAAAAATGCAAGAAGAAATGGTGCCTACCAACACTTCCATTTCCAGGAAAAGTCCCTGCAGGTACCTGCCCCTCCAGCACATGCCCTAAATCAATAAATCATCATGCACTACCTAGCTTCTTTTCAAATTAGTACTTCTGTGCTGGGCTTCAGGCCTAGTGAAAAAGTGTGCTGGTTCTTTAAGTGTAAATCCTCATTTCCTATGGCCCTCTGGCTCTCCTAGAATTAAGCCCCACCGCTTTTTGAAGCTCCCAGTTAAGCACCCCTGATTTTCAAAGGCAGACATTATGAGGACTTGACTTCCTAGTTTGGGACCCCAGGACCAGAAGTGCCCAGTGTGCGGCTTGATCCCCTCACTCCTCCATGCTTATGATCTCCTGCTTGCTTGTAGATAGCAGTGACAGAGGTTTGGTTCCCAACTGTCCCTTCCCCTCCTACCCTTTTTGGTGCAGCATTCTTTATGAATTTATCTGTGGAAGATCTGCTTTGCCAATCTCAGATCGTTTTCAGAGTGAGCTACGATAATATATAGTTATTGCCTTGGTGTGTCCATGGGAAGGGGTAAGCTCAGGATCTTCCTACTCTGTCGTCTTCTTTTCCCTCCTTTATGGTACCTTTGTTATCTTCCTTGTGTTGCTCTTGATCTCAGAAGAAAAGCTTTTAGTTTACCATTGAGTATGATGTTAGTTGTGGGCTTTCTTATATGGACTTTATTATATTGAGATAATACCCTTCTATTCCTGTTTTTTGAGTGTGTTTATCATGAAAGGGTGTTCAACTTTGTCAAATGTTTCTTCTGAATCTATTGAGATCATCAGGTGATTTTTACCCTTAATTCTGTTAATGTGGTGTATCACACTGATTTTCCTATGTGGAATCGTCCTTGCATTCCAGGGATAAATCCCACTTACTCACGACATGATCTTTTTAATGTGCTGTTGATTCAGTTCACTGTTGTTTTGTTGAGGATTTTTATATTTCTGTTCATAAAAGATATTAATGTATAGTGTTCTTCTTGTGTCTGTGTCACTTGTGTCAGCACAATGTTGGCCTGATAAAATGAGTTACAAGTGTTCTTTCCTCAATTTTAGTAAGAGTTTGAAAAACATTGGTATTCATTCTTTAAATATTGATAGAATACTTCAGTGAAAGCTGATCTTTATCCCTGATTAGTGACTCAATCTTCTTATGAGTTATAGATCTATTCAGATGTTTTATTTCTTCTTGATTCAGTCTAGGCAGGTAGTATGATTCTAGGAATTTATCAATTTTTTACTAGGTCATACAATTTATTGGCATATAATTGTTCATAGTAGTCTCTTAAAACTTTTCTTTTTTATTTTTGTGGTACCAGTTGGCATTTCTCCTCTTTCTTTTCTGGTTTTATTTGAGTCCTTTCTCATTTTCTCTTAGTCTAGCCAAGAATTTGTCAATTCTTTGTCAGTTTGTCAATTTTATTACCTATCATGTGATCTATCCTGGAGAATGTCCTGTGTGCACTTGAGAAGAATGTATATTCTGCCTCTGTTAGGTGGAATGTTCTGTATATATCTGTTAGGTTCATTTTATCTAAATGTAATATAAGACAGCTTTTTACTTTCTGTCTGCATGTTATACCCACTATTGAAAGTGGGGTATCAAAACCTATAATTATTGTGTTGCTGTCTATTTCTAACCTTCAGTTTTCTCAGGGTTTCCTTCATATTCTTGCCTACTCTGATGTTGGTAGATATATATTTATAATTGTTGCATCTTTATGTTGAATTGACCCTTTCTAATTACACAATGTACCTTTTGTCTCTTGTGAAATTTTGTGAAACTTTTTGACTTAAAGCCTATTTTGTCTGTTATAGATTAGACTGTTCCTGCTCACTTTTGTTACTATTTGCAAGGAATGTCTTTTTCTATGCTTTCACTTTTGGCCTATGTGTGTCCTTAAATCTAAAATGAATCTTTTGTAGAAAGTTATAACTTAATCATGCATTTTTGTTCATTTAACATCTCTATATCTTTTGATTAATAAGTTCAATTCATTTACATTTAAAGTAATTAGTAATAGGGAAAGACTTATTAAGCCATTTTGTTTTTTTTTTTCTTTCTGTTCTATAGCTTTTTTGTCCCCTTTCCCTCTTTCTATCTTCCTTTGTTTTTCATTGACTATTTAACAGTGACATACTTTGATTCTTTTCTCATTTTCTTTTGGGTATCTTATTTTTTTAATATTTAGTTTTGAGAGAGAGAGAGAGAGAGAGAGAGGAGGTACAGAGAGAAATGGAGACAGAGGATCCAAAGAGGGCTCTGTGCTGACAGCAGAGAGACCAACAGAAAGACCAATGTGGGACTTGAACTCACAAACCATGAGATCATGACCTGAGCCAAAGTCGATTGGTCAACTGATAGAGCCACCCAGGTACCCCACAAAGGTATTTTCTTTTTGCTTACAGTGAGTTTTATGTAAAATATATTTATAGCATTCTGTTTTAAAGTGATAATAGTTTGACTTCAATTGCAAATTTGTTTTATTTTACAAATTTAATATTCAAAATTTGTGTGTTCTTTTTTTTTGCCATGAGCATGTATTATTTTAGTAACCCATAAAGCTAAACCCATATTTAGAACCCATAAAGCTGTTCGCATTTTTAGAAGTAAACTAGTAAAGTGCTATACAGCCATATGAGTAATCCTTGAGAAGACAGATAATGTAAGTAGGAAACAGGTCACCTTTGTGGCTCCCTTTCCCCTACAGAAAGTTCTAGGAGTGATTTTAGGTCTAAAGTAGAAGTTAAAGGGGAAGTGAAAAACTTGAAAACTAGTTTCTTTTTTATTTTTTTTTTTAATTTTTTTTTTCAACGTTTATTTATTTTTGGAACAGAGAGAGACAGAGCATGAACGGGGGAGGGGCAGAGAGAGAGGGAGGCACAGAATCGGAAACAGGCTCCAGGCTCCGAGCCATCAGCCCAGAGCCTGACGCGGGGCTCGAACTCACGGACCGCGAGATCCTGACCTGGCTGAAGTCGGACGCTTAACCGACTGCGCCACCCAGGCGCCCCGAAAACTAGTTTCTACTAGTGCTAACAAAGAAGAGAAGAGATCCAGAGATAAGGAGGCAGATGAGGGAAAAAAACAAAGAAATGAGACTTCTCTGTCTACTTGTATTAACTGAGAGGATGATAGAGAAACATTGTTTCTAGAAGTCCACTGCCCTGTATGAGATGAATAATTCTTCAGAATTACAGGATCTGATCAGGCTTCTAAGAACTAGTCATTTCTCTTTGGTTGAAAGGACTGAAGTTCCAGAAGCTAGAATGCAAATAAAAGATATTTCAAGAGTCCCAGCTTCCAAGTTCTCTAGGATTTCATTCAATCCAATTTGTGTTACATATGTAGCAGTTTTAATTATTTACTTTCAGAAGATGAAAAATGAGTAAACTTAATGGTTCCTATCCATATACAATTTAATCACAAAGTTTACCAAAATTTCTATTTCCTGTGATAGATGTCATATGCCCACAGAGAAGCCAGCAGAGACAAATAAATAAAATAAAACGATTTTTTAAAGACCCACATTCATAGCCCTTTGTATGGGTATCTTGAAAGTTACCCTGTGCACTCGGATCTTTTCAGGATGATTTATCAGGTCTGAGCTCCATGTATACGACAGCCCATCACTAAGGCAAATAGTGTTATTTTCCCCAACCTTATAGTTGAAGAATATATGACATAGTTCTTAAAATGGAGAATTACGTATCTTTCTTACTGAAATTACACAAGAAGAAATTTGTGGAACAGACTACGACATTCTGTTAGCTATTTCATCCAAAATGTCTAAAATGCAGGTGAACTTGAATTAATCTTTCTACCTAACTAATCTAGATAAAAGATGTGGCAGAGAAATGAAACATTCACACAATCTAATGCTTTATAATAATTTAGTTTAAGACAAGTTTCAGTATGATGTTTCAATTCCTCAGCAACCCAAAGCTAATTTTAAAAACATGAGACATGCTTATGTGACAAAAGAGAAAAACCTAGCAAGGTTTTAGCCTGGGAAATTAAGAAGGAGACAGCACACAACCTGATATTTTCAATTAACACCCTATATGTTTCTTCAATCCCATGACCTGCCTGAAATTAATGAAACCTTTTCTACATCCTGCCTCAATTTGTATGAATCAGTCCATAGTGTGAGAAAGAATAGAGTGAACAAACGCTTCTCCCTGGTCACTGGCACTGATGTAAATATCACAAAGTCATGAAATAACAAACACAAGAAAAATAGCATACACTACATGAAAACATTGCTGTGGATTTTACACAAAAGAAAGCTGAATTTAGGTGGATTAAGTAAAAAGCTTATTTAAAAGACTGTTTTACACTCAGATCAAATTATAATGGCTATGATTAATTCCTTTTTTATCTAAATAACTTCCTTGCACCCCATCCCAAAATATGATTCCTGTTGCAGACTTCTTATAACCCAAAGGAAAAAAACCTATTGATCACTGTTTTTGCTCAACTCTAATTATAACTGGGAAAGTACTTGAACCAAGTTAAAATCCCCTATGTCCACACTGTATGCACTAAAATCAGAGAAGGTTATTAAAATAGACTCTTTTCTAATAATCTTTGTAGATGGTTTAATCACACATTCTGTGTTTTTAAAACAAAATCTCAGTCCTAGTCACATCTTTTAACACTTGCAGGGGGGATAAGAGGTGGGGAGAGATGACAATATTTGAATTTGAAGTTGATTTTATGATGCCTATTGAATCTAAGCCAAAAACAAAGCCCAAAAAAACTTTACATAATAATACAATTCAGAAAAATAATCTTGTTTTTAAAATCCTTACCTTAAAAAAGAATAAAATTGGGGTGCCTAGGTGGCTCAGTTGGTTAAACATCCAACTCTTTTTTTTTTAATATATGAAATTTACTGTCAAATTGGTTTCCATACAACACCCAGTGCTCATCCCAAAAGGTGCCCTCCTCAATACCCATCACCCATCCTCCCCTCCCTCCCACCCCCCATCAATCCTCAGTTTGTTCTCAGTTTTTAACAGTCTCTTATGCTTTGGCTCTCTCCCACTCTAACCTCTTTTTTTTTTTCCTTCCCCTCCCCCATGGGTTTCTGTTAAGTTTTTCAGGATCCACATAAGAGTGAAAACATATGGTATCTGTCTTTCTCTGTATGGCTTATTTCACTTAGCATCACACTCTCCAGTTCCATCCACGTTGCTACAAAAGGCCATATTTCATTCTTTCTCATTGCCACGTAGTATTCCATTGTGTATATAAACCACAATTTCTTTATCCATTCATCAGTTGATGGACATTTAGGCTCTTTCCATAATTTGGCTATTGTTGAGAGTGCTGCTATAAACATTGGGGTACAAGTGCCCCTATGCATCAGTACTCCTGTATCCCTTGGATAAATTCCTAGCAGCGCTATTGCTGGGTCATAGGGTAGGTCTATTTTTAATTTTCTGAGGAACCTCCACACTGCTTTCCAGAGCGGCTGCACCAATTTGCATTCACACCAACAGTGCAAGAGGGTTCCCGTTTCTCCACATCCTCCCCAACATCTATAGTCTCCTGATTTGTTCATTTTGGCCACTCTGACTGGTGTGAGGTGATATCTGAGTGTGGTTTTGATTTGTATTTCCCTGATAAGGAGCGACGTTGAACATCTTTTCATGTGCCTGTTGGCCATCCGGATGTCTTCTTTAGCGAAGTGTCTATTCATGTTTTCTGCCCATTTCTTCACTGGGTTATTTGTTTTTCGGGTGTGGAGTTTAGTGAGCTCTTTATAGATTTTGGATACTAGCCCTTTGTCCGATATGTCATTTGCAAATATCTTTTCCCATTCCGTTGGTTGCCTTTTAGTTTTGTTGGTTGTTTCCTTTGCTGTGCAGAAGCTTTTTATCTTCATAAGGTCCCAGTAATTCACTTTAAGCATCCAACTCTTGATTTCAGTTCAGGTTATGATCTCAGAGCTTGTGAGTTCGAGCCCTGCATCAGGGTCTGTGCTGACAGTGTGGAGCCCACTTGGGATTCTTTCTCCCCCTGTCTCTCTGCCTCTCCCCCACTCATGGTCTATCTGTCTCTCAAAATAAATAAACATTAAGAAAATTTTTTAAAAATAAAATATTATTTTTCTTTTTATCTATCCAACTTGTATTTCTGGTGTAATTCATCATAAAGATTTTATGGACAGCTTTGAAAAGAATTGTTCTTATATATATTTATGCATTGAATAAGAATGATCACTTCATTACTGAAGTGCTTGCATTACTGATCATGAGGTGCACAGTGGTTTATTCTTGCGCATATGACACAATTCTGTGTGGTAATAACACTTATTGTGAGATGTATAAGGAAATAGAATGTAAATAGAGCACCAAAGCAAGGTGAAAAGTTTTGACTGATGTTTGAAAGAAGACAGAATCTATGAAATGGAGAAATAGACCATGTCCATTACTAAATGCTGAAGGAGGCAAGTTCTTGCATGATGTGGAAGGCTTCACACCATCTCAGGTTAAGTTCACACAAAGAAAAATTCCTGATAAAACTCTTACACTCCTTCTATTTTTCTTATGTTTTCCTCCCCCCTTACTACCCTCCAACAGTTCAGTTGTTTTCTCAATACAAGCTCGAGTCCATCCTTTCCCTTCCCTTCCAACTTGGAAATATTTGGGGGCACTGGAATGGCTCAGTTGGTTAGGCGTCTGATTTCAGCTCAGGTCATGGTCTCAAGATTTGTGAGTTTGAGCTGAGCGATGGGCTATGTGCTGACAGCCTGGGGCCTGTTTCAGATTCTGTCTCTCCCTCTCTCTCACTGTCCTTCCCTCACTTGTGCTCTCTCTCTCTCTCTCAAAAATAAATATATAAACATATTTATAAAAGAAACATATTATTTCCCCTAGTTAATAACTTTTCCACTTCATTTTATTGCTCTTTCTACTTATCAATCAATAGCACCCTTTTTTTTTTTTTTTTAATTTTTTTTTCAACGTTTATTTATTTTTTTTGGGACAGAGAGAGACAGAGCATGAACGGGGGAGGGGCAGAGAGAGAGGGAGACACAGAATCGGAAACAGGCTCCAGGCTCTGAGCCATCAGCCCAGAGCCCGACGCGGGGCTCGAACTCCCGGAACGCGAGATCGTGACCTGGCTGAAGTCGGACGCTTAACCGACTGCGCCACCCAGGCGCCCCGCACCCTTTCTTTATTATTCCAAACAATCTAAGCAAATGCCCCCAATTCCTGGCTTATTTTCATCTTAATTTCTCATATTCTGACTCTTGCCCCTACTACCAATATACTACCATCATTGCCAATGACCTCTTCAGCTTGCCAAGCCCCATGACTTTCTGTCAGTACCATTGTTCTTTCTGGGGTATATTTGATCCTCTCTTTGATACATATTTGACACCCTTATTTGATACATATTTGAGACTCTACTGGAAACATTCTTCTCCCCTGGTGTTTTAATTTCACTATCTTCCCCCAGTCCTAAAATTAATCCATCTCAGTATGTTCCTCCTCTTTTTAATAGAAGTATTCGTTAAATTATAAAAATTAAAACCTGTATTTTATGGCATTTTATTTTTTTAAAAAGTGAGGACTATAAGAGACAAAACAGATGAACATAAGGGAAGGGAAACAAAAATAAAATAAAAACAAGGAGGGGGACAAAACAGAAGAAACTCTTAAATATGGAGAACAAACTGAGGGTTACTGGAGGGGTTGTGGGAGGGGGGGATGGGCTAAATGGGTAAGGAGCACTAGGGAATCTACTCCTGAAATCATTGTTGCACTATATGCTAACTAATTTTAGATGTAAATTTAAAAAAATAAAACAAGAATGAAAAAATAAATAAATAAAATAAAATAAAAAAGTTTATTTTTGAGAGAGAAAGAGAGAAACAGTGCATGTGTGAATGGGGGAGGAGCAGAGAGAGAAGAGAGAGAATTCCAGCAGGTTCTGTGCTGTCAGCACAGAGCCCAACACAGGGCTGGATCTCACAAACCGTGAGATCATGACCTGAGCCAAAATCAAGAGTCAGTTGCTTAGCCAACTGAGCCCCACAGGCGTTTTAGTAAGTATATACAATACACGGTTATTTGTTTGCCTTATTTGACTCTTAGATGTTCTTTACTTTGCCTTACTTCCTCACTGAGCTTAAATGTACTTAAGATTTTAACTTAAACTTTTAAGTTTCAGCCATAAAACTGTTGAGATTAGAATGCAAAACTACCTCTCCAGCCCAGATCTACTATGTCTACTCTACTTATTTCAACTATTTTCAAAACACTTCTGTCTGGAAGTTTGCTTACAAGCTCAAATTCAGAGCATCCAAATGAAACCTATGTTACTCTTTTACCCAATGTGCTCTACCTGCAAGAAAGAGAGAATGGAAGATAAGCAATAATCTTCGCTACCTTTTTCTATCTCTAGCTTTGGAATTTCCAGTGCAGTAATAGGTGATATGAGAAAGGCAGCCCCATCTGCTTCTTGTCAATCCATTTTTCCTCATCCCTGTACTGAGACAAGGGCCATTAAGCATAGAACAGCATACAGTGTGGATAAACATCCCAAATACCTGATATTAATCCAATACAAGTGGACTTGATCCTCAAAATAAACAAACAAATTAGCTTGGTAAACAGAGTTTGGGAAGGATGGCTTCAGAGACAGATATCCCTAGAATTGGCTTTCAACAAATTAAATGGAGTTTCTAAAGTGAATGTAGATGTTTGAAGTGGGTTAAATCATTAAAAAAACCTGAAGCTTAAAGAATAGTGGGTTATGTTTGATTCAAACCCACTAGGAGCATCACCCAGACAAATAACAGGACAAAGTGCAGTGAAGATCTGCCACCAAAACTGAACTGTTATGAGAATGCAGACACATATATACACTTAAAAACTTATCTGTAGTTCTCTATTAGGAAGGGACTGATAAGGAATACTGAACTAGAAAAATACAACTAGCCAGTCTGGGGCAGGGAGTCAGATTTCTTGACCAAGAAACATGCTCTAATGCCAAGATAAAGATCTGACAAATTATTTTTCATAGGTATCTCTGCTTCCATAATATATTTTTATTATTATATTCAGAAATGCAGAATATGGGGCGCCTGGGTGGCGCAGTCGGTTAAGCGTCCGACTTCAGCCGGGTCACGATCTCGCGGTCCGTGAGTTCGAGCCCCGCGTCAGGCTCTGGGCTGATGGCTCGGAGCCTGGAGCCTGTTTCCGATTCTGTGTCTCCCTCTCTCTCTGCCCCTCCCCCGTTCATGCTCTGTCTCTCTCTGTCCCAAAGATAAATAAAAAATGTTGAAAAAAAAATTAAAAAAAAAAAAAAAGAAATGCAGAATATTATCAGTGTATATGGTGTAGACCTGCAGTTTCCTCACTTTTTCCTCCCTAAGTGGATTTTTTAACTGAAAATCCTTCCTTCTTTCCTTCCTCCCTTCCAGACTCCCTTCTTCTCTTCCTTTCTTCCTTCCTTATTTCCTTCCTTCCTTCCTTCCTTATTTCCTTCCTTCCTTCCTTCCTTCTTTCCTCCCTCCCTCCTTCCCTTCATTCCTCATTCCCTCCCTCATTTCATTTTGGTGTAGTTGATTCAGAATGTTATTTTATTAGTTTCAGGTATACAACAGTGATTCAACAATTCTAAACCTTGTGCTATGCTTACCACAATCTGTCACCATGCAATGCTACAAAAATACCATTGACTATATTCCCCACACTCTACTTTTTTTCCCATTACTTTAAAAAAGGTATTTATTTATTTTGATAGAGAAAGAATGACCATGAATTGGGGGGAAGGGGCAGAGAGAGAGAGGAGAGAGAATCCTAAGCCAGGCTGTATCTCATGAGCTATGAAATTATGACTTGAGCTGAAATCAAGAGACCAACACTTAACTGACTGAGCCTTCAGGGATGCTTCCCCATGAATTTATTCATTCCATAAGTATAAGCTTGTACCTCACATTCCTTTTCATCCATTTTGCCAGTCTCCCAACCACCTCCCCTCTGATAACTATCAGTTTGTTCTCTGTGTTTATAGGTCTCTGTATTTATATGTTTGATTCTACTTTTTTGTTAGTTTATTCATTTTTAAATTTTTTTAAGTTTTATTTATTTCAAGAGAAAGACAGTGTGAGTGGGGGAGGGGTAGATAGAGAGGGAAAGAGAGAATCCCAAGTAGGCTTCATGCTCCCAGTACACAGCCCAAGAAGGGTTCGAACTCATGAATCCATAAGAACATGACCTGAGTTGAAACCAAGAGTCTGATGCTTAACTGATTGAGCCACCCAGGCACCCCTAGTCATTCGTTTTTTAGATTTCCTATTTAAGTGAAATTGGTATATGTCTTTCTGACATATTTTACTTAGTATAATATCCTCTTAGTATAATATCCATGTTGTCACAAAAGGCAAGATCTCATTATTTTTAATGGTTTAGTGATATTCCATTGTATGTGTGTGCACATACACACACACATAGTACACACACACACACATATCTCTTCTTTACTCATTTATCTATCAATGGACATTTTGATTACTAAGTGTCTTGGTGTGGACCTGCTTTGGTTGATTTTGTTGGGGGCTCTCTGCATCCTGGATCTGGATTTTATATATATATATTGTGTGTGTGTGTGTGTGTGTGTGCGCGCGCGCGCATGTGTGGAGTCTTTAGAATTTCCTATATAGTAAAATTCATCTGCAAATAGTGACAGTTTTACTTCTCCCTTACCAATTTGGATGCCTTTAATTTCTTGTCTGATTGCTGCATCTAGGACTTCTAGTACAATGTTGAATAAAAGTGGTGAGAGTGGGTGTCCTTGTCTTGTTACTATTCTTAGAAAAGCTCCGTTTTTCACTTTTGAGTCTGACATTAGCTATGGGTTAGTCATATATGGCCTTTATTTTGTTGAGGTATGTTCCTTCCATACCCACTTGGTTGAGAGTTTTTATCATAACATGCTGATTTTGTGAAATGCTATTTGTGCAGCCATTGAGAGGATCATATGATTTTATTCTATGTTTTGTTAATGTGGGATGTCATGTCTATTGGTTTGCGTATTTTGAACCATCCTTATGTCCCTTAAGTAAATTCCAATTTAGGATGGTGAATGATCCTTTTAATGTCTTTGAATTTGGTTTGCTAGTATTTTGTTGGACATTTCTGCACCTATCTTCATCAAGGATATTGGTCTGTAATATTATTTTTTTTGTAATGTCTTTGTCAGGCTTTGGTATCAAGTAATGTTGGTCTCATAGAATGAATTTGGAAACACTACTTTCTTTTCTGTTTTTTTGAATAGTTTGAGACGAATAGTTATTAACTTTTAAGTTTGGTAGAATTCCCCTGTCAAGCTATCTAGTCCTGGGCATCTGTGTTTTGTCGAGTATTTTGACTACCAATTCAGTTTTGTAAATAATGCTGCAATAAACAAGGGTGCATGTATCTTTTTGAATTAGTGTTTCCACTTCTTTGGGTAAATGTCCAGTAGTAGAATTACGGGATCATATGGTAGTTCTATTTTTAATTTTTGAGAAAACTCCATACTGTTTTCCATAATGACTGTACCAATTTACATTCCCACCAAAAGTGTGCAAGAGTTGTTTTTCTCTACATCCTTGTCAACACTTGTTATTTCTTCTCTTTTGATTCCAGCCATTCTTACGGGTGTGAGGTGATATCTCATTGTGCTTTTGATTTGCATTTCCCTGATTATTAGTGATGTTGAGCATCTTTTCATATGTCTATTTGCCATCTGTATGTCTTCTTTGGGAAAATATCTGTTGATGTCTGCTGCCCATTTTTTAAATAAGAATATTTGATTTTTGATCTATAAAGAGCTCACCAAACTCCACACCCGAAAAACAAATAACCCAGTGAAGAAATGGGCAGAAAACATGAATAGACACTTCGCTAAAGAAGACATCCAGATGGCCAACAGGCACATGAAAAGATGTTCAACGTCGCTCCTTATCAGGGAAATACAAATCAAAACCACACTCAGATATCACCTCACGCCAGTCAGAGTGGCCAAAATGAACAAATCAGGAGACTATAGATGCTGGGGAGGATGTGGAGAAACGGGAACCCTCTTGCACTGTTGGTGGGAATGCAAATTGGTGCAGCCGCTCTGGAAAGCAGTGTGGAGGTTCCTCAGAAAATTAAAAATAGACCTACCCTATGACCCAGCAATAGCGCTGCTAGGAATTTATCCAAGGGATACAGGGGTACTGATGCATAGGGGCACTTGTACCCCAATGTTTATAGCAGCACTCTCAACAATAGCCAAATTATGGAAAGAACCTAAATGTCCATCAACTGATGAATGGATAAAGAAATTGTGGTTTATATACACAATGGAATACTACGTGGCAATGAGAAAGAATGAAATATGGCCTTTTGTAGCAACGTGGATGGAACTGGAGAGTGTGATGCTAAGTGAAATAAGCCATACAGAGAAAGACAGATACCATATGTTTTCACTCTTATGTGGATCCTGAGAAACTTAACAGAAACCCATGGGGGAGGGGAAGGAAAAAAAAAAAGAGGTTAGAGTGGGAGAGAGCCAAAGCATAAGAGACTGTTAAAAACTGAGAACAAACTGAGGATTGATGGGGGGTGGGAGGGAGGGGAGGATGGGTGATGGGTATTGAGGAGAGCACCTTTTGGGATGAGCACTGGGTGTTGTATGGAAACCAATTTGTCAATAAATTTGATATAAAAAAAATTAAAAAAAATAAATAAATAGCTATAGTTAAGGAAAAAAAAAAGCTAAGCACAAAGTCTTTTGGGCCTAAAATGTCATCCTGGGCCTAACACTTCCAGGGGAGTTTTCTCCTGCACAAGTGTCAGTAAATGGAATTTAATGGAATGTCAGTAAATGGTCAGGGAGCTCTGGAGCACAGAAAAGCATTCAGAAGTCTAGATTTAAAATTACCTACTCTATTGTGAAGGCAATAAGGGTAAAGAGAGAAAATGAAGTAAAGTGGACAGGGACAGAACCTATTTTCAAGGGATTGGAAAGATGAAAAACATACATACGTGCGCACACACACACACACGCACACACAGGAAAGGCACCTTCAAAAATAGAAAAAGTTATATAGGCACAGGAGCCCAAGGACAAAGAATGTTCCAGGTTATAAAAAATGATCAAGTATCAAAGAATGCCACGAAAAACTAAAGGACAGGAACTAAGAACAGTCAAGATGAAGGTCATTGGCACGACCCTGTATATCTCTGGCATGTGAAAAGCAAGTCAAAGAGGGAAAGCGTGGGTAGAGTCAGGTGCAGATTTTATGGGAAACCACAGATCTTGCACAGAGAGGTACAGTTATCTTGCTTTCTTGAGGGATATGGATAAATATATGCCAGAATCTTAACTCACATTAAAAAAATGCTTAGTTGGTCCTTGGTAATCATGGAATTGATGTAGCTTATCTTAAACCTGAACTATAAGGCCCACTACAATGAAACCCCAAATTTCACCCTTACCTCTCTTACCTTTTTTTACTCTTACTGGAACTCTTGATGCATCAAAAAGGGACTACTCACTTTTTGAAAAAGTAACTTGTACTTTCCACCCCAAGCCTGTGATCTCACTGACCTACCCAAAATGTTTTCTACTATAACTTCCCTCATCCTCTAAAGTCTGATTTTAATTTAATTCCTTCAAGAAGTATTTGGCATAAAGCCTAAGAACACCTGAGCTCCACAGTCTGACTGGCCTCCATCCTGGTTCCACTGCCTACTAAATATATGACATGACCTTTATCAAGATGCATAATGTCACTGTGCTTGCTTATCTTCCCCTGTAAAATGGGAATAATAGTACCTTACTCTTAAGGTTGTAAGGCTTATGTGAGACAAAACGTATAAAACACTTAGAACAGTGAATAGCATATAATAAGCTTTCAATAAATGTTAGCTCTTGATAATCATGAGCCTTCTTTAATCACCCTATTTGGAAGTTATCTTATCTTCCTTTCTCATTCTTTCAAGCAATATGGTCTGGTCTATTTACTTGGTCATTAAGTTTTACTACTTGGGATTTTCAAATATCATTTCTTTTGCCTATGTTTGCTTTCTCTTTTTAATTGGATTACAAGATCTTTGAGGAGAGACACTATGTCTCATAACTCCTTATGTCTCAGTACCTAGAATATCCCTTTGCAATACATAAATGCTTAAAAATACTTAGATGATCTATTTCTAAGTCATCTGTAAAAATCCAAATTCAGACTTTATTAGGGAACTGCATAAATATAATTTTCTATATAAAAAGACTCTTGAACATCTAAGAATATTATTCAAATATTCAGATTTGTAATGTAAGTAACTTTCACAAAACTAATAACAAGAAGAACTTGTAAGTATATGTGTATGAATATATATATTCATGGATATGTATAATATGGCATGTGGTTCAGAGCACTGAACCACTAAGAGCTGACTATAGCCCAGAAAATCAGAAAACAAACTTTAAATCTTATTTTCCTCTCGACTACTTCTTATAAATACTACTTGAAGTAACCTTTATACGCTGAGAAATACGAGAAAGACAATGTCTTTTAGCAGATTTTATTCCATCATTGCAAGTTTGTGAGGTAAAACAATAATTTCATTGAAAATCATATGCAATGCAAAGATATTGTCAGGGGCTATCATTATGAAGCCATTTTGTCTTTCTAATAGGTGGCACAGGGATGGTTGTGGGAGAAAGGTGGTGAGCAGCCCTATCGAATCCATCCCCACAGTCGGGAGATTTGAGGGTCCGAAGAGTCAGGAATGGCTTCAAGACTTCAGGGTCCAAAGTTCTATTAACCTGTTCAGAGCCCCTGCAGTTGCCTTTCCTCTTTACCTCCCAGTGAAGTAGTTTGAATATTTAGGACAATTCTGCAAATCATATAGATTAGGAAGCTGAGGCTGAGAGTAAATAATTTACCCAAACACATCTTGGTAAAGATTGTACCTAAAATTGCCATATTCAAAACCAACTCTCTTTCCCCTGACCAGCACATTTTGTTCCTCTAAAATCCTGGGTTTTTCCAATGTGCAATGTCACTAGTAACATCTTCAAGTTAAGAGAAACTTGAGTTGTCAAAGTTTGGATATGCTCCCATCCATACTTTTGTGAAATCTAATCTAAATTGAAGGTAATTATGGTAAAATCTTTACTGTTCTCTTGTTATCCACATACCTGACACTAAGTATAGTTAGAAGTGCTCTTCCTACTTTAGGGACATTGTCTAATTAACCCTCATATTCTGTGAGGGAAGTATATATTACCTCCATTTTACAGATGCGGATTTAGGTTCACAGGTAGAAGATGGAGAGCCAGAAATTGCTATGTAGTCTACCAGTCCCACAAAGTGTTCTTAACCAAAGTTATTCTGCAAACACAGCAGGGAAATTTCACTACAGTTTCTGTGAAATGGAACAATTGCTATCCTTCTCTTCAAAGTGAAATTTTTTGTTGTGATAGAATTAGTGTCCACAATATTTCAAGTTCATCAAGCTACATGCCTGATGGCTAAACTGAAAGAATGATCTTTTTTCCTTTATTGAGAACTTCCGTTTTCTCAAAGATTTTGAGAAAGAAAGAAAGAAAGAAAGAAAAGGGAAGGGAGAAGAGAAGAGAAGAGAAGAGAAGAGAAGGGAAGGAGAGGAGAGGGAAGGAAAGGAGAGTAGAGGGAAGGAAGGAAGGAAAGGAAAGAAAGAAAGAAAGAAAGAAAGAAAGAAAGAAAGAAAGAAAGAAAGAAAAGAAAAGAAAAAAAGGAATAAAAGAAATGAAAAAGGAAAAGAAAAGGAAAATAAAGGAAGTAATCCAAACTGAACTCTGGATGAAGGTGATCAAAATAGCTAGAGAAATATCCATGAGTAGAAAGTGCTACAGACCTTGGGTATTTCCTGGCCTGGGTCTAGAAATTTAGTGCTATAAGTTAAATATTGAGGCAAGCATCAGAATCCAAAATCAAGAAATAAGCTGCCAGGAAGTCTCTGGCACTGCCCAGAACTTTCTAATCAGACCCAATAATGTTTTCTGCTGTACTCAATCTCCTATCTATTAAGTTTATAATAGCTATGTTAGTGTAATTACTGGGTGACAACTCCCTGGCAAAATAGATAAAGAGGAAAATTCTTCCTTTACCTCCCAATATTGCTGGGAAGGAAGTAATTAAAAACTTAGGCCTTTGTACACATAAAGTATCCACACACTAGGAGACATTTAGTACAATAGTACAGAGTACAATATGCAATCTCAAAATAAATGTACTAATAATAAATAAACTAAATGATCAAATATCGTCACCAATAATGGGACCTCAAGTACCTCATGATATCATGCTCTGAAGACACAGCATCACCTGCATAGTACTACTGACCAGTCATTTTTGCTTTGTTTCCCTTGCCTCCTGAGACATGTCTAGTAAGAAATTGCTATGGCTGAGGTGAAAGAGGTTGTTGTCTGTTTTCTCCTGTAGTATTTTGATGGTTTCCTGTCTCACATTTAGGTCTTTCATCCATTTTGAATTTATTTTTGTGGATGGTATAAGAAAGTGGTCTAGTTTCATTCTTCTGCCTGTCGCTGTCCAGTTTTCCCAGCACCATTTACTGAAGAGTCTTTCTTTCCATTGTATACTCTTTCCTGTTTTGTTGATCATATATTTGTGGGTCCATTTCTGGGTTCTCTATTCTGTTCCATTAATCTATGTGCCTGTTTTTGTGCCAGTACCATACTGTCTTGATGATTACAGCTTTGTATTACAGCTTAAAATCCAGAATTGTGATGCCTCCAAATATCGTATGATTTCTCATATGTGGAATTTAAGAAATACAACAGATGAACATAGATGAAGTGAAGGAAAAATAAAATAAAAACAGAGAGGGAGGAAAACAATAAGACACTTTTAAATACAGAGAACAAACTGGGGGTTCCTAGGAGGAAGAAGGGGAGATGGGCTAAATGAGTAATGGGCATTAAGGAGGGCACTTGTTGGGAAGAACACTGGGTGTTATTTGTAAGTGATGAATCACTGGGTTCTACTCCTAAAACCAATACTACACTGCATGTTAACTAACTTGAATTTAAATAATGTTTTTAATGGAAAAAAAGAAACAGACTAGTAATGCAAACTGAAGGACATTTTGCAAAACAATTAGCCAAGATTCAAAACAAATGTCAATATTATGAAAGATGAAAATAAATGTATAGATACATAAATAATTAAATAATGACTATGAAATTTATCTAAATTTAAAAAACCAAAGAGAAATGAAAACTAAATTAAATATGTGATCCTCCAGTGGATTCTAGATTTGTTTTTATAGAACCATTTTGTTTATTCTATTTATTTAACATCTGTCATCGTACAAAGTTACTACAATATTATTGACTATATATCCTATGTTGTATTTTTTCTCCCTGTGAATTGTTTATTTTATAACTGGGAGTTTGTACCTCTTAATCCCATTCACCTATTTTACTTACCCTCCCACCCCACTAATCTGTCAATCACTGGTTTGTTCTCTATATTGATAAGTCTGTTTCTTTTGTTGTTGTTGTTTTGTTCATATGCTCTGATTTTTAGGTTCCACATATAAGTGAAATTATATGGTATTTATCTTTCATTATGTGACTTATTTTACTTAGCATATACACTTTAGATCCATCCATGTTGTCACAAGTGGCAAGATCACTTTTTTTATGGCCACATAATATTTTAGTGCATGCATGCGTGTGTGTGTGTGTGTGTGTGTGAATGTGGTGTCACATTTTTATTCATTCATTTATTGATAGACATTTGGGTTGCTTCCATATCTTAACTATTGTAAATAATGTTGCAATAAGTATAGGAGTGCAAATATCTTTTCATTTTTTTTCCTTTGGGTAAATACCCAGAAGTGGAATTATTGGATTGTATAGCACTTCTGTTATTAGTTTTTCAAGGAAACTCCCTATTGTTTTCTGTAATGGTTGTACCAATTTACATGACCACCAACAGTGCATGAGGGTTCCTTTTTCTTCACATCCTCACCAATACTTGTTATTTCTTGCCTTTTTTATATTAGCTATATGACTGGTGACAGGTTTTCATTTCCATTTCCCTGATCACCAGTGTTGAGCATCTTTTCATGTGTCTGTTGGCCATCTGTAGGTCTTCTTTGGAAAAACGTCTATTCAGATCCTCTGCAAATTTGTTATTGGATTATTTTGTCTTTTTATTTTTATTTTGAGTTTTATGAGTCCTTTATATATTTTGAATATTAAGCCATTATCGGGTATATCATTTGCAAATACCTTCTCACATTCAGTAGGTTGCCTTTTATTTTGTTGCTGATTTCCTTTGCTGTGTTGAAATTCTAATGTTGATGGATAAATGAGCAGCCTTGGTAAGTTGTGTTGGAGTAATGTATTTCATTTAACTCATTTATTCAATAAATTGTACTAAGTGTCCATCATATATTAGATATTGTGCCAGACTGAAAATATAAAAATCAATCAATCATAAATTCTGCCCTCATGGGGCTTACTTTCTAGCTCAATTTATAAGACATCAGCCTCCAATACCATACTTTCTTATGTTCTGTAGCAATCTTAAATTATCACATTTTCTCATGAGACAAAGTTCTAATGAGACCAAATTCTAAGATTAAAGAAGTTGTTGGCAGTGACTTAATATAGTAATACCTCAGAGATACTGTATGTTGGGTTTCAAATCACCACAATAAAGCGAATATCTCAATGAAGTGAATCAAATTATTGGGGGGAGGGTGTCTGGATGACTCAGTTAGTTAAGCATATGACTCTTGATTTTTGACTCAGGTCATGATCCCAAGGTTTTGGGATCAAGCCCCACATTGGGATCCATGTTGGAGGAGCTTGGCATGGAGGCAGGCATGGAGCCTGCCTGAGATTCTCTCTGGAAAGGGTCTATCCACTAAGAAGATCTAACAATTGTAAACTTTTATGCCCCTAATGTGAGAGCACCCAAATATATAAGTCAATTAATCACAAACATAAAGAAACTCATTGACAATACCATAATAGTAGGGGACTTAAGCACCCCACTTACAGCAATGGGCAGATCATCTAAGCAGAAAATAAGTAAGGAAATGGCTTTGAATGACACACAGGACCAGATGGACTTAATAGATATATTCAGCACATTTCATCCTAAAGCAGTGGAATACACATTCTTCTCGAGTGCACATGAAGCATTCTCCCGAATAGATCACGTACTGGGACACAAATAGGCCTTCAACAAGTACAAGAAGATTGAGATCATACCATGTATATGTTCAGACCACAACACTATGAAACTTGAAATCAACCACAAGAAAAAATTTTGAAAAATAACAAATACTTGAAGATTAAAGAACATTCTACTAAAGAATGAATGGATTAACCAAGAAGTTAAAGATGAAATTAAAAAGGACATGGAAGCCAGTGAAAATGATAACACCACGGCCTAAAACCTCTGGGATGCAGCAAAAGTGGTCAAAAGAGGGAAGTATATAGCAATCCAGGTCTTCCTAAAAAAAGAAAAAAGGTCTCAGTTACACAAATTTACACCTTAAAGAGCTGGAAAGAGAACAGTAAATAAAACCTCAAACCGGCAGAAGACAGGAAATAATAAAGATTAGAGCAGAAATCAATGCTATCAAAACCAAACCAAACCAAAACAAAACGAAACAAAAACCATAACAGATCAATGAAACCAGGATCTGGTTGTTTGAAAGAATTAACAAAATTGATAAATCCCTAGCCAGTCTGATCAAAAAGAAAAAGGAAAGGACCCAAATAAATAAAAGCAAGAATGAAAGAGGAGACATCATAACAAACACAGCAGAAATACAAACAATAATAAGAGAATATTATGAGCAATGATATGCCAATAAATTGGGCAATCTGGAAGAAGTGGACAAATTCCTAGAAACATGTAAACTACCCAAAATGAATCAGGAAGAAATAGAAAATTTGAACAGACCCATAACCAGTAAAAAAAAAAAAAAAATTGAATTAGTAATGAAAAAACTCCCCAAAAACCAGAGTCCAGGGCCAGATGGCTTTCTAGGGAATTTCTATCAAGTATTTAAAGAGTTAACACCTATTCTTTTGAAGCTGCTCCAAAACATATAAATGGAAGGAAAATTTCCAAACTCATTCTATGAGGCCACCATATCCTTGTTTCCAAAACCACACAAAGATCCCACTAAAAAGGAGAACTACAGACCAATTTCCTTGATGAACGTGGATGCAAAAATTCTCAACAAGATACTAGCCAACTGGATCCAACAATACATTAAAAGAATTATTCACCATGATCAAGTGAGATTTATACCTGAGATCAGGGCTGGTTCAATATCTGCAAATCAATCAATGTGATACATCACATGAATAAAATAAAGAACAAGGACCACATGATCCTCTCAATAGATGCAGAGAAAGCATTTGACAAAATACAGCATCCTTTCTTGATAAAAACCCTCAAGAAAGTGGGGATAGAATGATCATACCTCAAGATCATAAAACCCATACACAAAAGACCCACCATTAATAACATCCTCAATGGGAAAAAACTGAGAGCTTTCCCCCTAAGGTCAGGAACATGACAAGGATGTCCATTCTCACCATTGTTATTCAACATAGTATTGGAAGTCCAAGCCTCAGCAATCAAACAACACAAAGAAATAAAAGCCATCCAAATCGTCAAGGAAGAAGTCAAACTTTCACTCTTCGCAGATGACATGATACTCTCTATGGAAAACCCAAAAGATTCCACCAAAAAACTGCTAGAACTGATCCATGAATTCAGCAAAGTCACATAATATAAAACCAATGCACAGAAATTGGTTGCATTTCTATACACAAATAATGAAGCAGCAGAAAGAAAAATCAAGGAATCAATGTCATTTATAATTGCACCAAAAACCATAAAATGCATAGGAATAAACCTAAACAAAGAGGTGAAAAATCTATACACTGAAAACTATAGAAAGCTTATGAAAGAAATTGAAGAAGACAAACAAAAAAGTGGAAAAATATTCCATGCTCATGGATTGGAAGAACAAATATTGTTAAAGTGTCAATACTACCCAAAGCAATCTACATATTCAATGCAATCTCTATCAAAATAACACCACCATTCTTCACAGATCTAGAACAAAAAATTTTTTAATTTGTATGGAACCAGAAAAGACCACGAATAGCCAAAACCATCCTGAAAAAGAAAACCAAACCTGGAAGCATTACAATTCTGGACTGCAGGATGTATTACAAAGCTGTAATCATCAAGACAGTATGATACTGGCACAAGAGCAGACACTCAGATCAATGGAACAGAATAGAGCACCCAGAAATGGCCCCACAAACATGGCCAGCTAACATTTGACAAAGCAGGAAAGAATATCCAATGGAATAAAGACAGTCTCTTCAGCAAGTGGTGCTGGGAAAACTGGACAGAGACATGCAGAAGAATGAACCTGGACCACTTTCTTACACCATACACAAAAATAAACTCAAAATGGATGAAAGACCTAAATGTAAGACAGGAAGCCATCAAAATTCTCTAGAAGAAAGCAGGAAAAACCTTTGATCTTGGCCGCGGCAACTTCTTTTCAACACGTCTCTGGAAGCAAGGGAAACAAAAGCAAAAATAAACTATTGGGACCTCATCAAGATAAAACTTCTTCATAGTGAAGGAAACAATCAGCAAAACTAAAAGGCAACCAACAGAATAAGAGAAGATATTTGCAAAGACATATCAGATAAAGGATTAGTACCAAAATCTATAAAGAACTCATCAAACTCAACACCCAAAAATCAAATAATCCAGTGAAGAAATGGGCAAAAGACATGAATAGACACTTCTCCAAAGAAGCCATCCAGATGACTAACAGACACATGAAAAAATGCTCAACATCACTTATCATCATGGAAATACAAATCCAAACCACAATGAGATACCACCTTACACCAGTGAGAATGGCTAAAATCAACAACTCAGGAAACAACAGATGTTAGTGAAGATGTGGAGAAAGCGGAACACTTTTGCACTGTTGGTGGGAGTGCAAACTGGTACAGCCACTCTGGAAAGCAGTAATGAGGTTCCTAAAAAAATTAAAAATGGAACTACCCACAACCCAGCAATTGCACTACTAGGTATTTATCCAAAGGATACAGGTGTGCTGTTTTGAAGGGGCACATGCACCCCAATGTTTATAGCAGCACTATTGACAACAGTCAAAAGTATGGAAAGAGCCCAAATGTCCATCAACAGATGAATGAATAAAGATGTATATATATTCAATGGAATATTACTTGGCAATGAAAAAGAATGAAATCTTGCCATTTGCAACTACGAGGATGGAACTAGAGGGTATTGTGCTAAGCAAAATAAGTCTGTGAGAGAAAGACAAATGTCATATGGTTTCACTCATGTGAAATTTAAGATACAAAACAGATGAACATAAGGGAAAGGAAGCAAAAATAATATAAAAACAAGGAGTAGGACAAAACATAAAAGATTCTTAAATATAGAGAACGAACTGAGGGTTGCTAGAGGGGTTGTGGGTGGGGAAATAGGCTAAATGGGCAAGGGACATCAAGGAAGACACTTGTTGGTATAAGCACTGGGTGTTATATAGGGGGTGAATCACTGGATTCTACTCCTGAAACAATTGTAGCACTATATGCTAACTTGAATATAAAAATTTTTTTAAAAGATTCTCTATCTCAATCTGCCCCCTCTCCCCTGCTCACATGTTTCTCCCTCCTCCCCCCACTCAAAAAAAATGAATTTTTTGGTTTTCCAGTGCATATAAAATGTATGTTTATACTTTAGTCTATTAAGTGTGCAATCACTTCATGTCTAAAAAAGTGTATATAACTTTATTTAAAACATCTTATTTTCAAAATTCAAAAACGCTTTATTGCTAAAAACTATCACCTGAGCTTTCAGTGCAGTGTAATGTCATTGCTAGGGGGTGTTCTTGCCTCAGTGTTGGTGGTTGCTGATTGATCAGGGTGGTGGTAACCTAATATTGGGTGGTTTGGCAATTTTGTAAAATAAGGCAATGATAAAATTTGCTGCATTGATTGGCTGTTCCTTTCACAAAGAAATTTCTTTGTAGCATGTGGTACTGTTGGATAGCATTTTACACACTATAGAACTTCTTTCAAAATTGAATTCAATTCTCTCAAACCCTATTGCTGCTTTATCAATTATGTTTATGTAATATTTTAAATCCTTTATTCTCATTTCAATAATCTTGACAGCATCTTCACTAGGAGTAGATTCCATCTCAAGGAACTATTTTATTTGTTCTTCCATTACAAACAACTTTGCATCCATTAATGTTTTATTATTAGGTTCCAGCAATTGAGTTACATCTTCGGGGTCCACTTCTAATTCTAGTTCTCTTGCTGTTTCTACCACAACTTCAGTTACTCCCTCCACTGAAGTCTTGAACTCCTCATCTATAGGATTAGAATCAACTTCTTCTAAACCCCTGTTCATGTTGAGATTTTGATCTGTTCCCACGAATGACAAATGCTAATAGCATCTAGATGAAGCTTTTCCAGAAAATTTTCAATTTACTTTGCCCAGGTCCATCAGAAGAATCACTATGTATGGCAGCTGTAACCTTACAAAATGTGTTTCTTAAATAAGACTCAAAACTCAAAATTACTCCTTGGTTCATGGGCTACAGAATGGATGTTGAGTTAGCAGGCATGAAAACATGGATCTCTCTATACATCTCCATCAGAGCTCTTGGGCGACCAGGTGCATTGTCAATGAGCAGTAATATTTTGAAAGAAATCTTTTTTTCTAAGCAGGAGGTCTCAACAGTGGCTTTAAAATATTCACTAAACCAGTTATAAACAGATGTGCTGTCATCCAGTCTTTGTTGTTCCATTTAGAAAGCACAGGCAGAGTGGATTTAGAATAATTTTAAGGGCCCTGTGGTTTTCAGAATGGTAAATGAGCATTGGCTTCAACTTAAAGTCACCAGCTGCATTAGCCCCTAACAAGAGTCAGCCAGTGTTTTCAAGTCTGGAAACCAGGCATTGACTTTTCCTCACTGGCTATTAAAGTTCTAGATGGCATCTCCTTCCAGTGGAAGCCTGTTTCATGCACCTTGAAAACCTGTTGTTAGATGTAGCCACCTTTATTACCTTAGCTAGATCTTTTGAATAATGTGCTACAGATTCTACATCAGCACTTGGTGCTTCACCTTTCACTTTTATATTATAAAGATGGATTTTTCCCTTAAGCCTCATGAACCAACCACTGCTGGTTTCATACTTTTCTCCTGCAGCTTCCTCACCTCTCTTGGCCTTCATAGAATTGAAAAGAGTTAGGGCCTTGCTCTGAATTAGGCTTTGGATTAAGAGAGTATTATGACTTGATCTGCTTTCTAGACCACTAAAACTTTCTCCATATCAGCAATAATACCGTTTTGTTTCTTAATATTTATAAGTTTTCTAGAGTAGCATTTTAAAATTTTCTCTCACATTCGCAACTTGGCTAACTGGCACAAAAGGCTCAGCACCCCTGTATCTATTGCAGCATTATTCACGATAGGCAAGATATGGAAACAACCCAAGTGTCTATCAACTAATAAATGAATAAAAAAGTTATATATTATATATATATACATATATATATGTATAAAAATGTATATGCCATTAAAAAACTAAAGAGATCTGGCCATTTGTGTTTTTTTTTTTAATTTTGTTTTCAATGTTTTTTATTTATTTTTGGGACAGAGAGAGACAGAGCATGAACGGGGGAGGGGCAGAGAGAGAGGGAGACACAGAATCGGAAACAGGCTCCAGGCTCCGAGCCATCAGCCCAGAGCCTGACGCGGGGCTCGAACTCACGGACTGCGAGATCGTGACCTGGCTGAAGTCGGAGGCTTAACCGACTGCGCCACCCAGGCGCCCCGAGATCTGGCCATTTGTGACAACATGAATGATCCTAGAGGGAATTATGTTAAGTAAAATAAGTCAGACCAAGAGATTAATACCATATGATTTCATTTATATGTAAAATCTAAAAAACAACAAATAAGGAAAGCAAAAACAGATCCATAAATTCAGAAACAAACTGGTAGCTGCCAGAAAAGAAGGAGGTGGGAGATGGGCAAAATGGATAAAGGGGAATAGGAGATACAGGCCTCCAGTTATAAAATGATTAAGTCACAGGGATAAAAGGTACAGCATAAGGAATATTATAAATGCTGTTATAATTGTGTTGTATGGTGATGGTAACCACGCTCGTGGTGAACATAGCATAATGTATCATATGTAATTGTTGAATTACTATATTGTACACCTGAATATAATATGACATTGTGTCAATTATACTTCAATAAAAGAAGACTGGAGATAACCATAACAAATATAAAAATAATGAACAAGTTTGAAATATTGCAAGAATTACTAAGAGTGACATAGAGGCAAAAATTGAGAAAATGCTGTTGGGAAAATTATGGTGATAGACTTGCTTGATTGAGTTGCCACAAACCTTCAATCTGTAAACAAATAAGCAAAAGCCCACAATATCTATGAAGCACAAGAAAGCAAAGCACCATAGAAGGAGGTATGTCTGTAGATACTCAGCATCCATTTCTATCCTTCCCCTTTTCCTTTTTATGAGCTTTCCAATGGGGGGAAAACTACAATAGATGTAGAAAACTACTGTCTTCATTCCTCAGACATCTTGATGGCTAGAGCTATAAATGCAAATTAATTTCTGTTAGTTAGATGTACCCTCATGAGATCTGGAAGGTAGAAGAGAATTAAAGACCAATTCCTCCTAACTAATGTTGTCAACAATGGTTATGGGGATAGTGGCAGTTGTGGTGACTGGACTCAGCTTCCCAGTGTCTGGTGATTGGCCTTATTTTTGTCAAGTGACAGTTGTCGAGACAGTGGTGGTGGTGGCTGGGAGACAGAAGCATCTTCCAGAATCCTGGATTGCAGCTATAGTGGTATTTCCTTAAAGTCATTGGTTGAGTTACCTATTAAACCCTGACTCAAACCCTTCCAACAACTTTGTGAATTTTTAATATCCATTTTAATATCCTTTACTGTTTGAAATACATAGGGAGTATTCTATTTCCTGAACAAAACTGTAGGGAAAAAAAAAACTACAATCAAAGATACTCTACTCGGAATGATTATCACTTGGAATATAAGGAGACAGAGTTTCCCAGACAAACAAAAGTTAAAGGAGTTCATCACCACTATACCAGCATTACAAGAAATGTTGAAGTGAATTCTTTAAGTGGAGAGTAAAGGCCATTATTAGAAGTAAGAAAATTATGAAAATCACCATTCATAGTTAAAAGAAGACATATAATAAAAGTAGTAATCACCTCTAAAACCAGTATGAGGGTTAAAACACAAAAGTATTAAAATCAATTATATCTACCAAAATTAGTCAAGAGGATATACAAATTAAAAGGTGTAATATATGACATAAATAAAACATGGAATGGGAAGTAAAAATTACTGCCTTTAGAATATGCTTGAACCTAAGTGAACTTCAACTTAATATAGACTGCTATACACATAAGATGTTATATATGAACCCAATGGTAACCCCAAATCAAAAACCTATAATAGATACACATTTTATTTATTTATTTATCCATCAGTGGACACTTAGGTTATTTTCACATCTTGGTTATTGTAAATAATGCTGCAGTGAACATTGGGGTGTACATATCTTTTTGAATTAATGTTTTCACTTTCTTGAGAGAAACACCCAGAAACCCAGAGTGGAATTGCTAGATCATATGGTAGTTCTATTTTTAATTTTTTGAGAATCCTCCATACCGTTTTCCCACAGTGGCTGCACTAACATACACTCTCTCCAATAGTGCACAAAGGTTACTTTTTTTCCATACCTTTACCAACATGTGTTACTTCTTGTTAATAGCCCTTATTACAAGTGTGGGGTTATATTTCATTCTGGTTTTGATTTGCATTTTCCTGATTATTAGGTATGTTGAGCATTTGTTTTGTACCTGTTGGTTATCAATATGTGACTTTGGAAAAATGTCTATTCATATTTCTGTCCATTTGTTAATTAGATAATTTATTTGGTGTTGGGTTGCTAAGTTCTGTATATATTTCGGCTATTGATCCTTTACAAAATATATCATTGCAAATATCTTCTCCCATTTACTAGGTTGCCTTTTCATTTTGTGGATGGTCTCCTTCACTGTACAGAAGCTTTTTATCTTGGTATAATCCTTCTTGTTTATTTTTGCTTTTATTTCCCTTATTTGAGGAGACATAGCCATAAATCTGTTGCTAAGTGTGATGTGCAAGGGATTATTGCCTATGCTTTCTTTTAGGAGGTTTATGTTTCAGATTTCACATTTAGGTCATTAATCTATTTTGAATTTATGTTTGTGTATGGTGTAAAAGTGGTCTAGTTTCATTCTTTTGCATGTAGCCTTCCAGTTTTCATAGCATCATTTATTGAAAAAACTGTTTTTCCAATGAATACTCTTGAGTCCTTTGTCATAGATAAATTGACCATATAGGTGTGGGTTCATTTCTGGGTTCATTATACAGTTTTATTGGTCTAAGTGTCTATTTTTGTACCAGTACCATACTGTTTTGATTATTACAGCTTTGTAGTATATCTTGAAATCTGGAATTGTGATACCTCCAGTTTTCTTCACCTTTCTCAACATTGCTTTAGCTATTCAAGTTCTTTTGGGGTTTCATCTAAATTTTAGGATTATGTCTTCTACTTCTGTGAAAAATGTTATTGGTATTATGACAGAGATTCCATTGAATATGTACATTGTTTTAGGTAGTATAAACATTTTAATGATATCATTTTTTTCAGTCCCTAAACATGAAATATATTTCCATTTGTGTGTGTCATCTTTAATTACTTTATTCAATTTCTTAAAGTTTCAATGTCCAGATCATTCACCTCCTTAAATTTATTCTTATTTTTATTCATTTTCGTGCAATTGTAAGAGGGATTGTTTTCTTAATTTCTCTTTCTGCTGCAATTGTATACGGGATTTTTTTCTTAATTTCTCTTTCTGCTACTTCACTGTGTGTACAGAAATGTAACATATTTCTTTATATTGATTTCATATCCTGTAACTTTACTGAATTCCTTTATCAAATCAGTTCTAGTACTTTTTTGGTGAAGTCTTTAGGGTTTTCTATATTAGTATGATGTCATCTGCAAATAATGACAGTTTTATTTCTTCCTTACCAATTTGGATTTCTTTTTTTTTTTTTCTTTTTCTTGTCTGATTGCTGCAGCTAGGACTTCCAGTACTAGGTTGAATGAAGTGGTGGGTGGACTTGCTTGTATTGTTCCTGATTTTAGAGGAAGAGCTTTCAGTATATCACCATTGAGTATGATATTAGCGGTAAGATTTTCATATGTAGCTTTTATTATGTTGAGTTTTGTTTCCTCTAAACTGACTTTGTTGAGAGTTTATTTCATGAATGAATGTTATATTTTGTCAGGTGATTTTTTTTCTGCATCTTTTAAGATTATGATCTTTCTTCTCGTTTATGTGATGTATCATGTTGATTGATTTGTGGATACTGAACCACTCTTGCATCCTTGGAATAAATTGTACTTCATTGTTGTGAATGACTTTTTTAAATGTATTCTTAAATTCAGTTTGATAATATTTTGTTGCGAATTTTGCAACTATGTCAGATATTGCCCTGTAGTTTTCTTTTTACACAGTGTATTTGTCTAGTTTTGGTATCAGTGTAAAACTTGCTTTGTAGAATGAATTTGGAAGTTTTCCTTTCTCTTCTATTTTTTTGGGACGAGTAGTTATTAACTCTTTTTTTAACAGAAAGTTTAGAAAGTTGGATAAGTTATTAACTTTTTTAAAAGCTTGGTAGAATCCACCTATAAAACCATCTGGTCCTGAAATTTTGTTTTCTGGGAAATTTTTATTACTGATTCAATTTCATTAGTAGTAATTGCTCTGTTGAAATTTTCTATTTCTTCCTGATTCTGTTTTGGGAGATTGTATGTTTCTAGGAATTTATCTTTTTCTTCTGTTTGTTGACATATAATTATTAGAATATTCTCATAATTCTTTATATGTCTGTGGTGCCAGTTGTTATTTCTCCTCTTCATTTTTTATTTCATTTTTTTGGGTTCTCTTTTTCTTAATGAACCTGGATAAAAGCTTTTCAATTTTGTTTTCTTTACAAAGAACCAGCTCTTGGTTTCAATAATGTTTTCTATTGTCTTTTTTAGTCTCTATTTCATTTATTTCTGCCCTAACTTATTTCCTTTTTTATCTACTAGTGCTGAGCTTTGATTGTTCTTCATTTTCCTTTACTTGTAAGGTTAGATTGTTTGAGATTTTTCTTATTTCTTAATATAGGCCTGTATCACTATGAACTTCCCTTGTCATGATTTCAATTCTTATATTTATTAAGACTTGTTTGGTGGACTAATATGTGATCTATCTTGGAGAATATTCCATGTGCGCTTGAAAAGAATGTGTATTCTTCTGTTTGGGGATGAAATGTTCTGTACAGATCTGTTAGATTCATCTGGTCTAATGTGTCATTCAAAGCCACTGTTTCCTTGTTGATTTTTCTCTCTGGATTATCTATCCAGTTATGCAAGTGTGGTGTTAAAGTCCTCTTCTATTATTGTATTAGTTTCCATTTCTCCCTTTATGACTGCTAATATTTGCTTCATGTATATAGGTGCTCCCAGGTTCCATGCATAGACATTTACAATTATTAATCTTCTTATTGGATCAATCCCTTTATCATTACGAAGTGGCCTTCTTTGAATCTTGTTGCAGCCCTTGTTTTAAAGTCTTTTTTTCTTTATAAGCATTGCTACAGTCATTATTTTGTCTATTTTGTTTGATATAACCATTGATAACCTGGCTTTTTTTCACTTCTGTTTGCATAATATATGTTTTCCCATCCCTTAACTTTCAGTCTGTACATCTTTAGGTCTGAAGCAAGTTTCTTATAGGCAGGATATATATGGATCTTGTTTTTATTTCCATTTAATTACCTTATGTTTTGATTGTAGCATTTAATCCATTTGCATTTAAAGCAATTATTGATATACTTCTACTTATTGCCATTTTGTCGTTTTCTGATTATAGTAGTTCTTTTCTGTTCCTGTTTTCTTCTCTTCATCTCTTCCCTTGTGGTTTGATGGCTTTCTTTTGTGTTATGCTTGGATTCCTTTCTCTTTAACTTCTGTGTATATATTATAGGTTTTTGTTTAAATTGGGTTCATACCTAACATCTTATGTGGATAGCAATCTATACTAAGTTGATGGTTGCTTAAGTTTGAACACATTCTAAAATTACTAAATTATTCCCCAAACACATATTTTATATATATGATTCCATATTTTATATCTTTTTATTTTGTGTACACTGCCTAATTTCTTTGTAGATATAATTGACTTACTACTTTTGAGTTTTAACTTCCATACTGGCTTTATAAGTGATTAATCTACTACCTTAACTATATATTTGTTTTTATCTGTGGAATTTTTTCTTTCATAGTTTTCTTCTCTCTTTTCTTTTCACTTAAAGAACTTCCTTTTAACATTTCTTGTAATGCTGGTTTAAGTGGTGATAAACTCATTTAACTTTTGTTGGCTGGGAAACTCTACCCTTCTATTCTGAATAATAATCTTCCTGGGTAAAGTATTCTTGATTATAAGGGTTTTTTGTTCTGGTTTGTTTTTTTAGCATTTTGGATACATCATGCCACTTCCTTGTAGCCTGAAAAGTTCCCACTGAAAAATTTGCTGATATTCTCATGGGGTTTACCTTGTATGTAGCTGTTTTCTTTTCTCTTGCTTCTTTTAAAGTACTTTTTGCCATTTTTAAATATTATGTGTCTTGGTGTGGACCTCCTAGGGTTCATGCCATTAGGGGTTCTCTGTGCTTCCTGGACCTGGATGTTGGTTTCCTTCCCTAGTTTAGGGAAGTTTTCCACCATTATTTCTTTAAATAAATTTCCTGCCCCCTTCATTCTCTCTTCTCTTTGTGGTTCCCTATAATACAAATGTTGTTATGCTTAACGATGTTACTGAGTTCTCTTAACTTAATCTCATGTTTTATTATTCTTTTTTCTTTTTGCTATTCAGCTCGGTTGCTTTCTAATACACTGTGTTCCAGATTGTTTATTTGTTCTCCTACATCCTCTAAGCTGTTGTTGATTTCCTCTAACATATTTTTTATTTCAGTTATTCTCCTATGTCTTCTGGTTTTGAAAGCAGTGGCCCTGTGTAGAACAGTTTCTGTGACCCCTCTAGCACAAGCCCCCCTGGTCACCAAACCCAAGCACTCCAGGGATGTCTCCTGTGCTACATGTGCCCTCCTGTTTTGGCTAAGCTGCAATTTTTTTCATCCCAGTTGGCTGCTGTGACCCGATTTGCCTACTATGGATGCACTGGGCAGGGTTTGCTCCCTGTGCTGTTGAGAGGTCTGGCTGTGGCTGCCATGGGTTTTTTGGTGGCATGGGCCAGAACTCAGCCTTGCTGACTACAATTCCCTTTCTGCAATGGCTGCAGGCACACCAAAGGCAAGGCTTTCTCCTTACAGAACCTGCTAAGTGGCCTGACTACAGAAACTGTGAGTGGACTAGTGCGTGTGGTTATTTCTCCCCTCTTCCCCAGGGCAGGCATCACTTTGGAGTGGCTCCAATCCCTGCTGGGGCATTCTGAAGGGTGTGGCAGGGCAGCAGCTGTATTGGAGCAATGCCAACCAAGGTGGGAAGGTTGGATAGGGAAGGCCTGCAAGGCAGAGTACATGGTGCTAGCAATATAGATACTGAGTGTGAGCACTGCCTCCCATAAGCCTCTGGTCATCTAGGCTGGGTGAGGGAAAGAAAAATGCGACTAACCAGCACTTTTGTTCCTAGAGAAATCTACAGATCCCTGCCCCTCCAGCCCATGTTCTGAGATTAGTCAATCTTCATGCATACCCCAGGTGCATTGCAAACTGTTGTTTCTGTGTTGTATCTTAGGTCAAATTATTTATTACTCTGAGTTTCCTATTGACCTCTCGGTTTCTGGGAATTAAGCTCACTGATTTTTAAAGTACCCTGAGTTAAGCCTGTCTCATTTTAAAAGCTCGTGAAATTAAGCCCCTCTGGTTTTCAAAGCCAGATGTTGTGGGGACTCATGTTCCCAGTGTGGGTCCCCTGTGTTAGCAGTGCCTTGTGTGATCGTCCCTATCATTTGTGGCTCATCTCACTGGAGGGTTGGTTCCCAATTGTGTCTCCATCTCTCCTACCCTTTTCAATGTGCCCTTGTCTCTATGATTAGCTGTGGAAGGTCTGTTCTGCCAGTCTGCAGTCATTTCCAGGGTTAGTTGTATATTTGTAGCTGTTCTCTTGGTGTGTTTATGGGAAGAGGTGAAGTCAGCATCCTTCTTGCTCCACCATCCTCCCTGAAATTCAAGACAAATTTTTTTTAATCTCTACAATTTCGTTTTTAAAAATCTTTCATTTCTCTCATTATGTTAATATTTCTCTTTAAATCTATGAGCATATTTAAAAAGACCCATTTTAAAGTCCTAGTTTTCTAATTGCATTATCTTTGTCACTTCTGGATCTGTTTCATTTCACTGACTTTTTTCTAGCCATGGGTCATATGTTTGTTTGTCTGTTTATATGGTAGATAAGTTTTGATTAGATGCTAGACATAAAAAAATGTTATTTTGTTGCATGTTTTTCCCCTTTCTTTAATGAGTTGGGATTAAGAGTGTTTAATACATAATCTCAGTGACATAGATCAGTTTGATCCTTTTGACACTGTTTTTCAGTGTTGTTAGGGCAGGTCTAGGGTGGCTTTTACTATAGGTCTAGTTTAGCCCTACTATTAAGGACTGATCATTCGGGTTGCCTACTGAATGTTTTAGGTGTTCAAAGAGATCTGTCTACTAAACTAGTCAGAGCTTGAATATTTTGTAGCCTTTTTTGAGGTCTGAAAATTATTTGTCTTATATAGCCTGTAGTTCTTTGATTGTTCTAGTAGAAATGTATTATATGCACATGTAGTTTAGCAGTCCAGCAAAGACACAGTGGACTCCCAGGCTGATTTCTGGAGCCTCTTACTCTAGATAGCTCTCTCCTTTCCTGTGTGATGCTCCACAAATTCCAGCTGCTTCAGCAAACCTAGGACAGTTGTAGTGATAATCACATCTGTTTTCCTTTCCTTTTCTTTTTTTTTTTTTAATTTTTTTTTCAACGTTTATTTATTTTTGGGACAGAGAGAGACAGAGCATGAACGGGGGAGGGGCAGAGAGAGAGGGAGACACAGAATCGGAAACAGGCTCCAGGCTCTGAGCCATAAGCCCAGAGCCTGACGCGGGGCTCGAACCCACGGACCGCAAGATCGTGACCTGGCTGAAGTCGGACGCTTAACCGACTGCGCCACCCAGGCGCCCCTTTTCTTATCTTTTTTTTTTCTGTTTTCCTTTCCTTAATTGCCACAGGCCTGATCTGCCTGTTATCCAATTTCTGAAAACCATCATTCAACCCATTTTGTCCAGTTTTCTAGTTGTTTACAGTGCGCAGGCTTTTAAAGTAGCAGTTCATTTGTTTTGGCTAGATATAGAAGTAATTGAAATGTTTAAAGAGAAAAACTTTAGGAATTTTTAAAATAAGCCTTTGGGAGTAAGCCTACTAAATCCAGTTATCTTTACCTTATAGAACTCAATGAAAATTCATATTCAAAATGATGATCCAAAAGCACTGTAATATTCTAAATTATCAAATAAACTTCATTAAGAGTATTATAGCTATTTTTTTCAGAGAGAGCAAAATTACATAAAAATTTGTAAGGGCTAAAATAATCAATTTTTGGTTGTTTCAGTTCACTAGAAAATTTCATTCACGTCCCCATTCCATTACCTGAGTAATCTGGTAAATTAAGTGTTTTATTAAATTATATTTGTTACTAAAATTTTGATCATTTATATTTCCTGTGCTTATCATACATATGTTTTATTTTTCATTTACCCATAGCTGTGTGTGAATATTAAAATATATTTTTAATGCCTTCATTAAATTGTTTTGGGGACAAATTCTGATTTATCTTTCTGTATTGCAGGGCAAGAAGCACCATTAAAAAGAGTCTCATTTATTTCCCCAAGTAGATAATTGTCCATAGTTAGTTTCCTGAAAAAGAGTTGTACCTGAACATGAAAAAGAAGAAAGCTCAAATCATGCCAAAATGAAAAATTGAATCGGTGCCTGAGTAGGCTAAAATGGCCTTCTCAGACCTCAATACAGCACTTGGCCTACTTTTTTCTTAAGATTTTGTTTCTGGCTCCCAGTTTGTCATTTCTGTAATGGGCTTTTAAATGACTTTTTTCTTCAGAAAGGTAGCATTTATCATGGTGGTAGAAAGAGCCCTGGGATGGGACTTGGGAGAACTGGGTTATGGCCTTGCTGCTTCTATGCTTCTATGAGCTGTGTGATTTGGGGCAAATTATTTACCTAGTCTGAAGTTTGGAATAGAACAGGAATTTTTTTTTCATTCTGTTTTTCTTTTGCTTGTTTTAGCAGTGTTGTTTTTTTTTTTTTTTTTGGCTGAAGCATACTATGTCTAAAAGAATATTTTATGAAAGTTCCAGATGTAAGAGATGAGGGTAGACCTTCCCCAACTGATGGGAAATCTTGAAGGCTCCCCAGCTCATTCTCACCAGTCACTGAGGGTGCCTAAAAGCCGTGCGAGACTCCCAAGGGAAGAGTGTAAGAATCACAGGACTACATGAACAGTTTTTCAATTATAGCATTCTTTGATTTCATGTTTCTGTGACATTTGCTCCATTCCATACCTTTCAACCATGATAGCCCAGAGGACAAATTCCTCCTCTAAAAAAGGCATTATCACATCATAAAAAAAAATAAAAGATTTTAGTATAGTCTTATCTCTACTTCCTCTTAGCTGAAAGATCTTGGATAAAAAACTTTTTTTCCCTTTATTGTTTCCCTAGATTTATTGAGATGTAATTGACAGCACTATATAAGTTTAAGGTGAATATCATAATGACTTGGCATATATATCATGAGATGATTACCACAATGAGTATAGTTAACATCCATTGTCTCGATAGATACAAAAGAAAAATATTTTTCCTTGTGATGAGAATTCTTAGGATTTGTTCTCTTAACAACTTTCATATATATCATACAGCAGTGTTGATTATAGTCATTGTGTTGTATATTCTATCCCCAGCACTTATTTATTTTATAAATGGAATTTTGTACCTTTCGACTACCTTTATCCAATTCCTGTTCCCCAAACACCTGCCTCTGATAACCACAAATCTGATTTCTTTTTCTATGAGTTTTTTTTAATTAATTTTTTTTAACATCTATTTATTTTTGAGAGAGAGAGAGAGAGAGTGAGCAGGGGAGAGGCAGAAAGAGAGGGAGACACAGAATCTGAAGCCGGCTCCAGGCTTTGAGCTGTCAGCACAGAGCTCGATGCGGGGCTCCAACCCACAAACTGTGAGGTCATGACCTGAGCCAAAGTTGAATGCTTAACTGATTGAGCCACCAAGACGCCCCTCTATGAATTTTTTAAAGATTCTATATATAAGTGAGATCATACAATATTTCTTACTCTGCCTGACTCAAGGTCTATCCATGTTGTCATAAATGGCAGGATTTCCCTGTTTTTTTATGGCTGAATAATACTCCATTGTATGTGTATGCTACAACTTCTTTATTCATTCAACCATTAATGGACACTAACGTTTTCATATCTTGACTGTTGTAAATAATACTGGTATGAAAATGGGGTGCAAATATCTCTTCACCATAGCAATTTCATTTCCTTTGGAGATAGTCCCAAAAACAATATTGCTAATCATGTGGTAGTTATACTTTTAATTTTCTGAGGAATATTTATACCATTCTCGATAGTGGCTGTACCAATTTGCATCTCACCAAACATATATGATGGTTTCATTTTCTCCACATTCTTGTTAGCATTTTAAATCTGTCTTTTTGATGCTATTCTGACAGGTGTGAAGTTATACTTCATTGTGGTTTTCATTGCACTTGCCTAATTATTAGTAATGTTGAGCATTTTTTCATGTACCTATTAGCCATTTTTATATCTTCTTCAGACAAATGTCTGTTCAGGTACTTTGCCCATTTTTAAATTGTATTAATTGTTTTTTGCTATTGAGGTGTCTGAGTTCCCTATATAGTTTGGATATTAACCCTTTATTGTATATATGATATGTAAATATATTTTCATATTCCATAAGTTGTCTTTTAATTATGTTGATTGATTTCTTTTGCAATGCAGAAACTTCTTAGTTTGATAGAGTCTCATTTGTTTATTTTTTATTTTGTTGCTGTGTTTTAAGTGTCATGTTGACAAGATACATGTCAAGGTGCTTATTTCCTGTTTTCTTCTAGGAGTTTTATGGTTTTGAGACTTAGATTTAAGTCTTCATTGGATTTTTGAGTTAAGTTTTGTGAGTGGAGTAAGATAAAGACATAGTTTAACTCTTTTACATGTGGATATCGTTTTTCCAGCACATTTTTTTGCAAAGAATGTCTTTTCTCCATTGAATATTCTTAGCTTCTTTATCAAATATTAGTGGCATATTCTTGAGTTTCTGTATTGATCTGTGTGACTACTTTTAATGCCACTTACATAATGTTTTGCTTACTATAATTCTATAGTAAGCTTGAGATCAAGAAGTGTGATGCCTCTTGTTTTGTTCTTTCTCAGGATTGCTTTGACTATTTGGGGTCTCTTGTGGTTCCATATAAATTTTAAGATCTTTTTTTTCTACCTCTTTAAAAATTCCCATTGGAATCATATAGGAATTACATGGAATCTATATATAGCTGTTGGTAGTATTGATATTTTAACAATACTAATTCTTCCAAATCATGAGCATAAGATACCATTCCATTTATTTGTGTTTTCAGTGTTTAGCATCAATGTCTTGTAGTTTCCAAAGTAGAAACCTTTCACCTCCCTGGTTAAATTTATACCTAAGTATTTTTTAATTGTTTCTGATGCTGTTATAAATGGGATTGTTTCTTCTTTTCTCAAGTTTTTATTTAAATTCCAGTTAGTTAATGCACAGGGCAGTATTAGTTTCAGTTATACAGTATAGTGATTCAACCCTTGCATAAAACACCCAGTGCTCATCACAAGTGCCCTCCTTAATCCCATTCATCAGTTTCACCCACCCTCCTATCCACCTCAACTCTGGTAACCATCAGTTTGTTCTCTATAATTAAGATTCTGTTTCTTGGTTTGCCTCTCTCTCTCCTTTTCTTTTTCCCTTTGCTTGTTTCTTTTGTTTCTTAAATTCTACATATGAGTAAAATCATATGGTATTTGTCTTTCTCTGACTGACTGATTTTGCTTAGCATCATACTCTCTACATATATCCATATCATTGCAAATGGCAAGTTTTCTTGCCATTTCTTGCCATATAGATAGTTATAGATGATATAGGTATGATGTAGATGTAGATATAGATTATAGATATAGGTATAGATATAGATATAGATATAGATGACATAGATATAGACAGATGATATAGATAGATACCACATCTTCCATATGCATTCATCAGTCAATGTACTTGGCTTCATTACAAAATATGGCTATTGTAGATAATGCCACAATAAACATAGGGGTCCATATACTTTTTGAATTAGTATTTTCATATTCTTTGGGTAAATATCAAGTAGTGCAATTGCTGGTCATAGGATAGCTCTATTTGTAATTTTTGGGGAAACTCCATACTATTTTCCAGAGCAGCTGCACCAATTTACATTATCACCAACAAGAGGGTTTCCCTTTCTCCACATCCTCACCAATACCTGTTGTTTCTTGTGTTGTTGATTTTAGCCATTCTGATAGGTGTGAGGTGATATCACACTATAGTTTTGATTTGTATTTACCTGATGATGAGTGATGTTGAGCATCTTTTCATGCATCTGTTGGACATGTGTAGGTATAGGTCTTTTTTGGAAAAATGTCTGCTCATGTCTTCTGACTATTTTTTAAATGGATTATTTGGTTTTTGGGTGTTGGGTTTATAAGTTCTTTATATATTTTAGATACTTTTTATCAGATGTATCATTTGCAAATATCCTCCCATTCCATATGTTGCCTTTTAGTTTTGTTGATCATTTCCTTCACTGTGCAGAAGTTTTTATTTTGAAGAAGTCCCAATAGTTTATTTTTGTTTCTGTTTCTCTTGCTTTGGGAGATATATCTAAAAAGGAAGTTGCTACAACCAACGTCAAAAATGTTACTGCCTGTGTTCTCCTCTAGGATTAAAAATTTTTTATGTTTATTTATTTCCAATAGAGAAAGACAGAGTGCAAGCAGGGGAGGGACACAGAGAGAGGGAGACACAGAATCTGAAGCAGGCTCCAGACTCTGAGCTGTCAGCACAGAGCCCAATGCAGGGCTTGAACTTGTGAACTGCAAGATCATGACCTGAGCTGGTCAGATGCCCAAATGACTGAGCCACCCAGGTGCCCTGGACTCCTCTAGGATTCTTATGGTTTCAGATCTCACAGGTCTTTAATCCATTTTGAATTTATTTTTGTGTTTGATATAAGAAAGTGGTTCAGTTTTACATTTAGCTGTTCAGTTTTCCTCACATCATTTATTGAAGAGACTGTCTTTTTCCCATTGGATATTTTCCTGCTTTGTCAAGGGTTAATTGACCATATAGTTATAGGCTCATTTCTGGGTTTTCTCTTCTGTTCCATTGATCTATGTGTCCATTTTCGTGCCAGTACTATACTCTTTTGATCACTACAACTTTGTAATATAACTTGAAGTCCAGAATTGTGATGCTTCCAGGTTTGCTTTTGTTTTTCAAGATTGCTTTGGCTATTCGGGCCTTTTATAGTTCCATACAAATTTTAGGATTGTTTGTTCTAGCTTTGGGAAAAATGCTGTTGGCATTATGATAGGGATTGAATTAAATGAGCAGATTGCTTTGTTTAATATGCACATTTTAACAATATTTGTTCTTCCAATTCGTGAACATGAAATGTTTTTCCATTTCTTTGTGTCATCTTCAGTTTTTGTCATCAGTATTTTATAGTTTTCAGAGTGCAGGTCTTTCACCTCTTTGATAAGTTTATTCCTAGGCATCTTATTGTTTTGGGTGCAGTTGTAGATGGGATTGATTCCTTACTTTCTTTCTGTTGATTCATTAATAGTGTATAGAAATGCAACAGATTTCTGTACATTGATTTTATATCCTGAGACTTTACTGAATTCATTTATAGTTCTAGCCATTTTTTTGGTGGAGTATTTTGATTTTTTATATAGAATATCATGTCATCTGCAAACAGTGAAAGTTTCACTTCTTTCTTGCCAATTTTGATGCCTTTTATTTCTTTTTGTTTTCTGATTGCTGTCTAGGACTTCCAGTACTATGTTAAATTACAGTGGTGAAAGTGGACATCCCTGTCTTGTTCCTGACCATAGAGGAAAAGCTCTCAGTTTTCCCCATTGAGGAGGATATTAGCTGTGTGTTTTTTTATATATTGTCTTCATTATGTTCAGGTTTGTTCCCTCTAAACCTACTTTGTTGAGGGTTTTTGTCATGAATGGATGTTGTACTTTGTCAAATGCCTTTTCTGCATCTATTGCAATTATCCTGTGGTTCTAACCCTTTCTCTTACTAATATGGTGTATCATGTGGATTGATTTGCAAATATTGAACTACCCTTGCAACACAGGAATAAATCCCACTTAATTGTGGTGAATGACTTTTTAATGTATTGTTGGATTCAATCAGCTAGTATTTTATTGAGATTTTTTGCATCTGTGTTCATCAGGTATATTGGCCTCTAGTTCTCTTTTTTAGTGGAGACTTTGTATGGTTTTGTCATCTGGGTAATTCTGGCCTCTTAAAATGAATTTGGAAGTATTTCTTCCATTTCTTTTATTTTTGGAATAGTTTGAGGAGAATAGGTATGAACTCTTCTTTAAATCTTTGGTAGAATTCGGGGCGCCTGGGTAGCTCAGTCGGTTAAGCATCCATCTAACCTCAGCTCAGGTCATGATCCTGTGCTTCGTGGTTTTGAGCCCCGTGTCGGGCTCTGTGCTGACAGCTCAGAGCCTGGAGCCTGAGGAAGAGACAGATTCTGTGTCTTCCTCTCACTCTGCCCTTCCCTCCTTGCACTCTGTCTCTCTGTCTCCCCAAAATAAATAAACATTAAAAAAAATTTTAATGTACGGTAGAATTAGCCTATGAGGCTGGCTAATGTAGTTCTGGGCTTTTTATTATTACTATTATTATTATTATTACTGAGGTTTTTTTATTATTATTATTGATTCAATTATTTGATGGCTATTGGTCTGTTCAAGTTTTCTACTTCTTCTTGTTTCTGTTTTGGTACCTTATACGTTTCTGGAATTTGTCCACTTCTTCCAGATTGTCCAATTTTTGGCATATAGTCTTTCTTAATATTCTCTTATAATTGTGTTTCTGTGGTGTTGATTGTCATTTCTCTTCTTATTTGTGATTTTATGTATTTGAGTCCTCTCAAATTATCTTTTTGATAAATCAATTAATTTTTCCAAGAACCAGCTCTGGGTTTCATTGATCTGTTCTATGGGTTTTTTTTTTAACTTCTATATCATTTATTTCTGCTTTAATCTTTATTATTTTCTCCATTCTGCTGGATTTAGGCTTTGTTTGTTCTTTTTCTAGCTCCTTTAGGTGTAAGGTTAGGTTGTTCATTTGAGATTCTTCTTACTTCTTGAAGCAGGCCTGTAGTGCTATATACTTTCCTCTTAGGACCACTATTGCTGCACCCCAAAGGTTTGGGACCATTTTATTTTCATTTTCATTTGTTCCCATGTATTTTTTTTATTTCTTCAATCTTTTGGTTGATCCATTTATTGTTTAGTAGCATGTTGTTTAACGTCCATGTGCTTGTGGTCTTTCCAAATTTTTTCTTGCGGCAGACTTCTGGTTTCATAGCATTGTCATCAGAAAAGGCACTTGGTATGATTTTAATCTTTTTGTATTTTTTATGGGCTGTTTTGTGACCTAATGTGTGATCTATTCTGGAGCATGTTCCATGTGCACTAGAAAGGAATGTATATTCTGCTATTTTAGGATGGAATGTCCTGAATATATCTGTTAACTATATCTGGTCCAGTGTGTCATTTAAAGCTGTTGTTTCTTTGTTACTTTTCTGTTTAGATTATCTGTCCATTGATGTAGTGGGGTGTTAAAGTCTCCTACTATTATTGTGTTATTATCAATTAGCTCCTTTATGTTTATTATTAATTGTGTATACATTTGAGTGTCTCTGTGTTGGGAGCATAAATACTTAAAATTGTTATATCTTCTTTTGGGTTTTCCCTTTATGATTATATAATACCCTTCTTTGTGTCTTTTTACAGTCTTTGTTTTAAAGTATAGTTTGTGCGGTGTAAGTCTTGCCATTCCAGCTTTCTTTTGACATACATTGCATGATAAACATTTCTCCAACCTCTCACTTTCAATGTGCAAGTGACTTTAGGTCTAAAATGAGTCTCTTGTAGATAGGATATAAATCAGTCCTGGTTTTTTTATTCATTCTGACCCTAGGTCTTGTGATTGGAACATTTAATCTACTTACATTCAAAGTAATTATTGATAGATATGTATTTATTGCCATCTTATTGGTTGTTTTGTCATTATTTCTGGGGATTTTCATTGATCATTTCTTTGTTACTTTTGGTCTCTCATTTGCACTCAGAATCCTCTTTAATATTTCTTGTGGGGCTGGTTTAGTGGTCACAAATTCCTTTAGTTTTTGTTTGTATGGGAAACTCTTTATCTCTCCTTCTATTCTGAATCATAGACTTGCTGGATATGGTATTCTTGGCTACAGCTTTTTTCCATTCAGCACTTTGACTGTATCATGCCACTCCCTTCTGGCTTACCAAGTTTCCGTTGAGCAATCTCCAACCAGCCTTATGGGGTAACTTATGTAAGTTAAGGACCACTTTTGTCTGGCTGCCTTTAAGATTTTTTTTCTTTATTACTATATTTTGCAAATTTAATTACGGTGTGTCTTGATGTTGGCCTGTTTTTGTTGATTTTCATGGGAGATCTCTGTGCCTCCTGGATCTGGGTGTCTGTTCCCTTTCCCAGATTAGGGAGTTTTCTGCTCTTATTTTTTGAAATAAAACTTCTGCCCCTTCCGTGCTCTCTTCTTCTTCTTGGACTCCTATAATTCTAATGTTTTACCTTTGATGGAGTCCCTGAGTTCCCTAAGTCTATTCTTGTGTCGAATAGTTCTTCCTTCTCTTCTGTTTAGCTTCATTATTTTCCATTATTTTGCCTTCTAGGTCACTAATGTGTTCCTCTGCTTCTTCTAGCCTGCTGTTCATTACATCAAGCGTGTTCCCAATCTCATTGTTTCCATTTTTCATCTCTGATTGTTCTTTTATAACTCTTTTATCTCTGTGGTAAGGGTCTCTATTATATCTTCTATTCTTTTCTCCAGCCCAGTGAGTGCCCTTATGATTTTGGCTTTAAATTCTTTATGTTATTTAATCTGTTTCACTTAGATCTCTGGCCATGGCTTACCTTGTTCTTTAATTTATTATAAATTCCTCCAACTTGGCATTTTGTCTAGGTCTCTGCCTTCTCTGGGTTAGATAAGCTGGGTATATCTCCTGCTCCTGAAAGTAATGGCCTTATGAAGAAGAGCCAATGTAATGCCCAGGGCCTGGTGCTTCAGGAAATGTTTCCATGTATACATTGTATACATACATACATACATACAATGTATACTGAGTGCACTGTCCTGTTGTGTTTTGACTGCTAGGTCCTTAAAACCATTCATCTTCAGAGGTTCTCTTTCCATGCTATGGGCAACGTTTGGTTCCTGGCCTGAATATGGCAACTTTTAACTAGGTGTGTTCTTGTCTCCTTGTGAAATGAGACCTCACAACAACTCCACCAGAACTGAGGGAATGCCTATCAAAAGATGCGGTGTGGACAGGGGTTTGTGATGGTCTTCTGCGGCGAGAGAAGCCCAACTCTGGGACTGAAGCAAGCTTGACTAAGAAGGTCAGTCCTGCCAGAGCATAGGGAGTGGGGCTTAGTGGAAGCAAGTCAGCCACCCAGTGTATGTGTTGACCTGCATCCCTCAGGTAGCTCTGTGTTTATGCTGAGGGGTGCAGAAGGGGAATGACAACAGCCATCTCCTTTGTTCCTGGAGAGGTATCTCTGTGAACACTGCCTCCCAAGGAAGTACTCTTAGAATAGCAAATATTCTTCCCACTGTGTGCTCCAGGCATTTTTCACATAGCTGATTCCACACTGTCCCTTGGTTGTTTACCCATTTTCTCATCTAGAGCAATGCCCTATGGACTCTATCCCAGGCAAGCCCCCTGACCTTTAAAACTCCAGGCTTTAAACCCACTGGTTGTAAGAACTCGGGAAGTTCAGCCCCTCTCATTTTCCAAGTCAATGGCTTTGGGGAAATTTTCTCCTTGTGGACTCCCCTTTGTGCTTCTCTCTCTCTCTCTCTCTCTCTCTCTCTCTCTCTCTTTCTCTCTCTCTCTCATCCTTCTCTGCTACCACAGCTCCCTCCTTCTTCAATGTGGCCTCTTCTCTCCCTTGAGTTGTGGAGTTTTTTCTGTCAGTCTTCTGGTCGATTTCTGGGGTATTTAGGATGATTTGATAGTTATCTAGTTATGTTCAAGGGACAGGATGAACCTAGGGTCCTCAGACTCTGCCACCATCTGCCTTTCTCCTGCTCTGGGATTGTTTCTACATTTCTTTTTTTGATAATTTGTTATAAGGTATAGAAATGCTACTGATATTTGTATGATAATTTTGTTTCATCCAACTTTACTAAATTTGTTCATTATATTTAACAAATTTTTGGTAGACTCGTTAAGATTGTCTAGATATAAAATCATGTCATCTGCAAATGAAAATAATTTTATTTCTGCCTTTCCAATTCTGATAATTTTGATTTTTTTCTCACCTGATTGTTTTCACTAGGACTTCTAGTACTATGTTGAATAGAATGTAAGCATATACACCCTTGTCTTATACCTGATCTTACAGGAAAGTCTTTCAACCTTTCATTCTTGAGGATGACTTTAGCTGTGGGCCTATCACATATATCTCTTATTATATTGATGTCTGTTCCTGCTATATCTAATTTGTTAAGAGTTTGTACTATGAACTATTGTTAATTTTGTCAAATGCTGTTCCTGCATCTATTGAAGTGATTATACGATTTTTTTCTTTCGTTTTGTTAATGTGATGTATCACATTGATTTATATATGATGAAATATCCTTGCATCCCAGAGATAAATCCCACTGGATCATGGTGAATGATCCTTTTAATGTGCAGCTGAATTTGATTTCCCAATATTTTATTGAGAATTTTTGCATCTATTATCACCTAGTATTTTCTTTTCTTGTAATGTCTTTACTGGCTTTGGTATCAGGGTAATGCAGGCCTTGTAAAAATGGGTTTGGAAGCATTCCCATCTCTTCAATTTTTTTGGAAGAGTTTGAGAATGATTGACATTAATCCTTTAATGTTTGGTAACATTCACTAGTGAAGACAACTGGTCCTGAGCTTTTCTTCATCGGTATCATAGAAATACATGGGGTATCAGTTGTTTACTACTGCTCTCTCATTTCTGATTTTATCTATCTGAGTCCTGTCTCTCTCTCTCTTTTTTTTTTTTTTTTTATTAATGAGTCTGGTTTGGGTTTGTCAATTTTGTTTATCATTTCAAAGAACTGGCTCTTGGTTTCATTGATTTTTTTTTCTGTTGTGTTTTCTGTACGTGTCTGTCTGTCCGTGCATCATTTATTTATGCTCTAATCTTTATTATTACCTTTCTTCTACTCACCTCTTCCATCTCTTTACTTTCAATCTATGTGTGTCTAGAGGTCTGAGATGTATCTCCTGTAGGAGGCATATAGGTGGGTCTTTTTTTTTTTTTATACATTCCACCACTGTATGTCCTTTAATTGGAGCGTATAGTCCATTTATATTTAAAGTTATTATTGATAGGTGTGTATTTATTTCCATTTTTTACATTTGTTTTCTGATTGTTTTTGTAGTTCTTTACCTCTTTCTTCTCTTGCTATCTTTCTCTGTGATTGATGAGACTCTATAGTGGATTTTTGGGGCTATCTCTCTCTTTATTTTTTTGTGTATCTACCATAGGTTTTGGATTTGTGGATACCATGAAATTCATATATAACACCCTAAGTAAATAGCCCATATTAATTTGATGGTCATTTAAGTTCAAACACATTCCTCAAAACAAAACAAAAACAAAAGAAAAAAAACAGGAAAAGGAAAAATCTTTTTTGGCGTTTTCCTCTTCCCTTTTTATTTCCTTCTCCACATTTTATGTATATGTTGTCATTTTTTTTAGATATTTTTATTTCTATTTTTCTTATGTCTAATTATGGCCATTTCTTTTCCACTTAACGAAATCCCTTTAACAAGTCTTACTGGTTTAGTGGTGATAAACTCCTTTATCTTTACTTTGTCTTTAAAATTCTTTATCTCTCCTTCAAATCTGAATAATAATCTTGCCAAATAGAGTATTCATGATTGTAGATTTTTTTCTTTCAGCACTTTGAATATGTCATGCCACTTCCTTCTGGCTTCCAAAGTTTCTGCTGAGAAATCTGCTAATAGTCTTACAGGTTTTCACTTGTAGGTTTGTTTATTTTTTTTTAATCTCTTGCTGTCTTTAAGATTCTCTATCTTTTTTTTTAATTTAATTTTATTTTTTTAATTTACATCCAAGTTAGTTAGCATATAGTGCAACAGTGATTTCAGGAGCAGATTCTTTAAATGCCCCTTACCTATTTAGTCCATCTCCCTCCCACAACCCCTCTAGTAACCCTCTGTTCTCCATATTTAAGAGTCTTATGTTTTTTGTCCCCCTCCCTGTTTTTATATTATTTTTGCTTCCCTTCCCTGGTGTGCATCTGTTCTGTGTCTTAAAGTCCTCATATGAATGAAGTCATATGATATTTGTCTTTCTCTGACTAATTTTGCTTAACATAATACCCTCTAGTTCCATCCATGTAGTTGCAAATGTCAAGATTTCATTCTTTTTGATTGCCAAGCAATACTCCATTGTATATATACACCTCATCTTCTTTATCCATTCAACTGTCGATGGACATTTGGGCTCTTTCCATACTTTGGATATTGTTGATAGTGCTGCTATAAACATTGGGGTGCATGTGCCCCTTTGAAACAGCATACCCATATCCCTTGGATAAATACCTAGTAGTGCAATTGCTGGGTTGTAGGGTAGTTCTATTTTTAATTTTTTGAGGAACTTCCATACTGTTTTCCAGAGTGGCTGCACCAGTTTGCATTCCCACCAGCAGCGCAAAAGAGATCCTTTTTCTCTGCATCCTCGCCAACATCTGTTTTTGTCTGAGTTGTTAATAATAGCCATTCTGCCAGGTGCAAGGTGGTATCTCATTGTGGTTTTGATCTGTATTTCCCTGATTATCAGTGATGTTGAGCATTTTTTCATGTGTTGGTTGGCCATCTAGATGTCTTCTTTGAATCTCTTTATCTTTAACATTTTACATTTTAATTATTAGGTGCCACGGTATGGAGCTCCTTGGGCTCATCTTGTTTGGAATTCTCTGTACTTCTTGGACTTAGAGGTCTATTTCCTTCCCTAGGTTAGGGAAGTTTTCAGTTATTATTTCTTGAAATAAGCTTACTGCACTTTTCTCTCTGTTCTTCTTCTAGGACCCCATAATGCAAATATTTGTTCACTTGATGTTGTCCAAGTTATCTCTCAATTTTCCCTCATTTTTATATTTTTAAACTTTTATAATGCTTATTTTTGAGAGAGGGAGAGAGACAGAGAGAGAGAAATGGGGGAGGAGGAGGGGGAAGGGCAAAGAGAGAGGGAGACACAAAATCTGAAGCAGACTCCAGGCTCTGAGCCATCAGCACAGAGCCTAATGCGGGGCTAAAACCCACAAACAGTGAGATCATGACCTATCCTCATTTTTAAAAAGTTCTTTTCTCTTTTTGCTCTTCAACTTGTGTGCTCTCTATTATCCTGTCTTCCAGATTACTGATACATCCTTCTGTATCTTCTAATCTACTAGTGATTCCCTCTAGTGTGTTTTCTATTTCAATTATTCTATTCTTCAGCTCTGATTGGTTCTTTTTAATATTTTCTTTGTCTTTATTTAAGATCTCACTGAGTTCTTCCATTCTTTTCCACAGCCTGATGATTATCTTTATGGTCATTAGATCATTACTTTATGGTGTGTGTGTGTGTGTGTGTTAATACCTTTTAATTAATTTATTTATTTATTTATTTATTTATATCCAAATTAGTTAGCATATAGTGCAATAATGATTTTCAGGAGTAGATTCCAGTGATTCATCCCCTATGTATAACACCCAGTGCTTATCCCAACAAGTGTCTTCCTTAATGGTCCTTACCCATTTAGCTCATCCCCCATCCACAACCCCTCCAGCAGTCCTTAGTTCATTCTCTGTTTTTAAGAGTCTCTTATATTTTATCCCCCTCCTTGTTTTTATATTATTTTTTCTTCCCTTCCCTTGTGTTCATCTGTTTTGTGTCTTATTCCAGATATGAGTGAAGTCATATGATATTGTCTTTCTCTGACTAATTTCACTTAGCATAATACCCTCTAGTTCTATCCATGTAGGTGCAAATGGCAAGGTTTCATTATTTTTGATTGCCAAGTAATACTCCACTCTCTATATATACCACATCTTCTTTATCCATTCATCTGTTGATGGACATTTGGGTATTTCCATACTGTGGCTATTGATAGCACTCCTATAAACATTTGGGTGATGTGCCCCTTCAAAACAGCACACCTGTATCCCTTGGCTAAGTCCCTAATAGTGCAATTTCTGGGTCATAGAGTAGTTTTATTTTTAATTTTTTGAGGAACTGCCATTCTGTTTTCCAGAGTGATGGATCATTACTTTAAATTCTTTATCAGGCATCATATTTATCTGTTTCATTTAGTTCTTTTTCTGAGGTTTTTTTCTTGTTCTTTCTTTTGCAACATATTTCTGTCAACCCATTTTGCTTGGCTTTCTGTTTGTTTTTATGGATTAGGCAGAATGGCTGCTTCATCTAAATTTAAAGGAATGTTCTTGTGTATGGTGTCACTTAGGTGGATTGTAGGTGCTTGGTGACTTTTGCTGGCTAGCTGAGGCTGTGTCTGTATATGCTAGCTACTCTTTCAAACTGTGGCTTTTTACAGTAGGAATAAAGGAAAAATAATAAGAAAATAGAAAAAAAAGAGAAATGGGGAAGAAAAAAAAAAGAAGAAAACAAGAAAGAAGAGGGTGCCTGCCCGGTTTAGTCACTAGAGCATGCAACTCTAGATTACAGGATCATGAGTTTAAGCCCCACATGTGGCATACAGTTTACTTAAAATTTAAAAAAGTAATTAATTGATTAAAATTTAAAAAGAGGGATGCATGGGTAGGCTCAGTCAGTTAAGCATCTGACTTTTGATTTCAGCTAAAGTCATGATCTCACAGTTCATGAATTCAAGCCTCACATTGGGCTTCTCACTGACAGTGCATAGCCTGCCTGGGATTCTCTCTCTGGCTCTGCCCCCCTCATGCACATGTGCGTGTGTGCACTCTCTCTCTCTCTCTCTCAAAAATACATATTAACAAAAATTTTAAGTAAAATAATAATAAAATAAATAAATAAATAAACAAATAAAATAAAAAAGTAAAAAATGTAAACAAACAAACAACCCCCCCACACACACACAAAATCATGGCTTGTGTTCTGTGCCCAGCACCACAGGGGGGCTGGTGTGGGCTGGAGAACCCTGGGTTCACTGAGGTCAAAAGCTCACTGTGAAGTAGGCCCTGCTCTGTTCTGGGCTTTTAAGGTGGGGGAGGAGAGAATGTACTCACAGTTCCTCACCCTTTTAAATTGCAACTTTATCTTTTGTTCCAGTGTAGCTAGGGCTGGTATGGGCTTGTGGGCCCTGGGTTTGCTGAGGTTGCAAGCTTTATGTGACAGCCTGACCTGCGTCAGGATCCACTAATTAGGCATAGACTCTGCCCCACTGGGCTTTTAAGATGGAGGGATAGAGAGGCTTTTCACAGCTCCTCTGCCCTTTTAAGCTGTGGCTTCTTTTTCTGTGCCCCAGCACAACTAGGGTTGATGTGGGCTGTAGACCCTGGGCTTGCTTAAGTTGCAAGCTCACAAGAGGATTGGGCCCACCCATTATGTGTCTATACCCAGCTCCAGTCTAGGCTTTCAAGGTGAGGTGGAAATGTAAATCATGTCATTTTGCAGTCCCTCTGACATGGAGAGTTCTCCCACAGCTCCTCCACTACTTGGAAGAGTTCTAGTGTTGTCTTTTTTATATATGAGTTTCTCTTTTAAACAATGGCTTTTTTTTTTCTGTGTCCAAGGACAGAAGGATCTGTTCCCAGTTTCCCAGTGCTATTCCTCCCCAATGTTGTTTAGTGTTGGAGGTGGGGCTTCCCTTTATGACCATGTCTGCCTCCCTTTTGTCATATTATCTCTCTCTGGTTGTTCAGTAGCTGGTCAGTCAGCCCAGAGTTCTTCAGGCTGAGTTTTTCTGTTTTAATAGTATAATTTGGTGTTCAGTCTTCTGACCTGGCTATCTTGAACCAGAACTTCAATTTCATTTATTTCTGCTCTAATCTTTAACTTTCCTTCAGCTAACTTTGGGCTCAGTTAGTTCTTTTTCTAGTTCCTTAAAGTATAGAGTTAAGTTGTTTATTTGAGATCTTGTTTCTTAACGTGGGCATTTGTTGCTATAAACATCCCTTTGATAACTGCTCTCACTACATCCCATAAGTTTTGGTACATTGTGTTTCCATTTTTGTTTGCCTTAAAATACTTTTTTATTTCCCCTTTAATTTCATCTTTGATCCATTGTTTTTTGAGAGGAGTGTTTTTTTTATTTCCATGAGTTCATAAAATTTCTAGTTTTTGTCTTGCTGTTGGCTTCTAGTTTCATACCATTGCTGTCTAAGAAGATACTTGGTATGATTTCAATCTTGAATTTGCTAAGACTTGTTTTGTAGCCTAACATGGTCTATCCTAGAAATTGTTCCATATACACTTGAGAAGAATGTATTCTGCTCTTGTTGGATGGAATATTCCGTATATGTCTGCTGGGTCCATTTGGTTTATAGTGGTATTCAAACTGGTGTTTTCTTATTGATTCTCTGTCTGCATGATCTGCTCATTGTTGATAATGGGGCATCAAATTTCCCTATGTATTACTGCTTATTTCTCCTTTTAGCTCTGTTACTTTTTGCTTCATATATTTTGGTGCTTCAAGGTTGAGGGCATAAATAGTTATAATTGTTGTATGTTCTTAATGGATTGATCAATTTGTAATTACATAATGACCTTCTTTGCCTCTCTTTACATTTTTATTTGAAAATTTATTTGTCTGTTATAAGTATCATTACTTTTCATTTATTTTGGTTAACATTTGCTTGAAATACCCTTTTCCATCTCTTCATCTCAGCCTATGTGCTTTAAGATTAAAGTGAATCTCATATAGGCAGAATATTGTTGGATCTTGTTTTTGTTTTGTTTTGTTTTCTTTTCTTTTTTTTTTAACCCCTTCAGCCATTCTATGTCTTTAACTGGAAAATTTAATCCATTTACATTTAACTTAATTATTATTAGGTAAGGATTTACTGTGGCCATCTTGTTAGTTGTTTTCTGGATGTGTGGTAGTTTTATTGTTGAATGTTTCTTATTCTGCTATCTTATTTTTATGTTTTGATTCTTTTGGTCAGTATGCTTTGACTTCTTTATCATATTCTTTTGTGTGATTATTATGTCTTTTTCCTTGTGGTTACCATGAGGCATATAAAAACTAGCTTAAAATGATAACTTATTTTAAGGTGTTAACAACCTAACTTCAGTAGCATTTCCAAACCACACTTTTACTTAGCTCCCCCCTCACAATTTAGGTTATTGTTGGCACAGCTTTCTTATTTTTTATATTGTGTAATCAATAACAGACTGTTCAAGTTATGGTTATTTTTACTACATTTTTTTAACTTTTAAACTAGTGTTGTAAGTTAATTATGTGCCACCATTACCATATTACAGAACCTAACTTTGACTATATATTTACCATTACCAGTGAATTGTATGCTTTGTTGTGTTTTTATGATGTTAGTGTTTTTTTAATGAATTTCTCATTTTGTTCATAAATTGTTTCCTAATTTTGTTCAGTAGTCTGTGTGTTCTTGTAGTTCACTAAACTACTTTGAGTGGTCTATTCTAAATTATTTGTGTAACAATTTATCAATCTTCATTTCTTTAGGGTCAAGTTACTGGAACTTTGTTAGTTTTCTTTGGCAATGTCACATTTACCTTATTTTTCTTGATCGTTGATTCCTTATATTTGTATCTATGCATTTGTGTAAGCAATTTCCTCTTCTAGACGTTACAAGTTCATTATGGCAATTTTTCACCAGCCAGTGTTTGGGTTTCTGGACATGTCTGCTGTTAATGCCCTGGGCAGATGTATCTTGCTATCAGGATGTTTTTGTGCAAGACCACTGTCTGAACTCTGAGGTTAGGCAGGATTGCTGCTAGCTGAGAACAATTGGATGGGACTGATGTCTTGGTTTCCTGCCCAAGCAAGAAATGTGCTCTTTGATTGCTTGAGCCCTCTAGTCAGACTTGCTAGGTGGTCAGGACTAGGTTCTATACTCAGCAGTAGATGACACTATGAATTAGTTTCTCTGCCCTGGGTGGGGGGGAGGGGGGGCATCAGGATGGGCCCTAAGCCTGCACAACTCATTATTTTGAAACCTGAATCAGGCAGACTGTGCACGAAATTCCCTGGCCAGATGGAGCCACTGGTTTTACTCTGTAGATGGAGAAAGCCACAGGCTGCACTCTTTGTTCAAGTGCCACTGTAAGCAGAGCCATTGAGTGAGCTGTATAGCTCCTCATCTATTCTAGTTAAGTTTTCTGGTAAGTTATGCTGAAAACTGTATTCAGCAATGGACAGGGCTATAAATTAGTTACCCTGTCTAAGCAAAGAATGAGAACTGGCTACAAGACCAGCAAGACTTTTTGTTTGTGGTCTTAAATCAAACTAGTTCCCATTCGAACAAAGCCATTCACTTTGCTCTGCAGATGATCAGTTTTGCTTGCCATACCCTCCACTCAAATATTACTGGGATACATGTTTTCCAGGTGTTCAGCCCAACCATTTTGGTCAGGTGGGCCGTAAATTACATTCAGTAATGGACTGGGCTATCACTCAGCTCCCCTACCTGTGCGGGCAAGTCCATTTGCGGGGACAACAATGCTCTTTGAGGATCTGAATCAGACAGATCTGTAGTCCATCAGCTTCTCTGGTCAGACTGTGCCACCATCTTGGCTCTGCAGATGAACAAAACTGCTGGTTGGAACTGCTGCTTGGCTGCACAGGTGGGAACTTGTCCTGCCAAGATCCAAATGCTGGCTGCTGCAAGTTTCTCTCCATTTCTCCTTCACAATCTCACTTCTATTGGCCAAGACACACAGTTTCCACTGCAATCCCTGTGGGGCCAGACCAAAGTGGAGGTTCCCAAGAATGACTCACAATGCGGAGGGAGCTGAATATCCATCCTTGGCTCTCTTCCACTAGAGGAACTGTAGTCTCAGGGGAGACTAGATGATGCTAAGAATGCAAACAGGATATGGTTATGGTAAATTCAAATATACTGAAAGAGAATGTTAAAATATTAAGAGGCTGATGTCACATAACATCAGAGGGAGCAGAACTTCAGTTTACTCCCCAGCCTTCACTTTAGAGCCTCTCCACAGAGCAGCATCTATGTAGATTAGGGAATTTATCTCAGCAAAAAGGCTAGACCTGAGTAGTTTGAGTTTAATCCCATCACTTCATTGGTTCAGGGCATGTGAGCCAATTACAACCAATAAGACAAAAGTAAAGGTTTGCTAGACTCTTGAGAGATAGTTTTCTTTTACTCTAAAAAGAGCCATCTCTCTCTTTTGCCCAATTTGGTTCCATTGCTACCGACAGCCATCCAGCTACCATACTGGGAAGGAGCTAAATCAATTTGAGTTAAATGTTATTACTTGCAGACAAAAGTGAACCAACAAATATCCAAGGTACCCGAACAAAACTCTTTATACTTCAGGTTACTAGGTTCTTGTGGTAAAAGGGATTCTGAAAGAGAAAACAATGTTATAATAAAAGTATTAGAGTAGAGTCAGACAAACTTGTATGTTAGTTTTGACTCCACATTTACAAATTCTGTGACCGTGGGCAAACATCTCTGAATGTCAGTTTCCTTATCTGTATCTACTCTATTTCAAATGAAGATACATATGCTTCACCAAAAATAAAGGATTTTTATTAAAGAAGTACAGAGCAATGTCAACAAATTTTGCCTTTTTAATGCTTTCCCTAGAAACACTTATCTCTATTCATAATTCAGTTAGAAATGCACAGAAATTTCTGTAAGATGGAAGTCTAAACACCATGCACTAATTTAAGTACATTTCTAGCAGCACAGGATTTTTTGAAGGAGCAAAGTGACTTTGAATGGAGTGCTATAGTCACAATGTTCTCTAAAAAGTAAAGGATATTTCAGACAAAATAAATCATGTTGGTGCATTTCAATACTGCTGTATAATTAACATTCAAGGGGACTTCATTAGGTGATTATGTTATCCCTGTGAAATATTACTTGGTTAAAAATATAATTCTGAAACTGTAATACATAACCTGAATGCTTTGGGCAGATGGAATTACTTTCCTCTAGGACCTCAAGGTACTTGGCAAACATTTATTCACTTCTGCTCTGTTTCTGTAAGTCAGGTCAGGGTTTTTGTTTAATGGATGAGAAAACTAAGACCCATGGAGTATTTGAATCCCTCTCATTTCCAACATTGAAAGGGAGAAGATGATGTAAAGTTATTCACATTCATTTTTTTAATCGATCTACCATCTTATGCTTGATGTCAGCATTATAGAATTACATGTTTACAAAAAGATACTTTTCTAAAGTATCAGAGTTGGGATTGTATTATGGGCTGAATTGTGTCCCCCTAAAATTCAATGTTGAAGTCTTAATTCCCAATCCTTCAGAATGTGACTGTATCTAGACACAGGGCCTTTCAACAGGTAAATTAATTTTAACCTCATTTTTATGAGGTTGTTAGGGTAGGCTGTAATCTAATATGACCTTATAAGAAGAAGATATTAGGACACAGATTTTACAGAGGGAAGATGTAAAGCAGGGCAAAGACAAACATCTACAAGACAAGGATAGAGGCCTGCCAAAACCAAACCTGCCAACAACTTGATCTCAAACTTTCAACTTCCATAACTGTGAGGATATACGTTTCTATTGTTTAAATCACCTGGTCTGTGGTACTTTGTTACGGCAGCCCTAGCACACTAACACAAATACTAAAGGAGTTTGGATCCTAAAGGAGAGACAGTTATAAATTGCAAATCTTGCCATCTACTTAGACTCTTGCAGTCTGAAAGTGTAATTCCTAAGTCCTCACAACTGCTGTGACTCAGGCAGGAATCCAGCATATTTGGTTTCCTTTTGGGGACTTAGCAAGACTTAAATGTCTGAACTAACCAGTTCTGACTCTAGTCAACTTCTGCCTTGCTGTTCTCAGCACCCAACTCATGCTACACTCTGACTTGCAATTGTAGGAAGTCCTTGGGATGTAGCTTTTACTATGGGACTTATCAACAGTGACCTAGGTTGTAAGGGCAGGTTGGCTTACTATTGGGTCTCAGTTTCTTTAGCTATACAATGAGTAAGATCATTTTGACAACAGTTTAATATATATTCTGGCTTATACACTTCAGTTCTAATACATAGATATAATTATCTATAATTGGTTTAAGGGAAAGAAAAAACATTGTAAAATATGGTCCATGATCCAAATCTATCCACTGCGTCTTTTTGTACAACTCATGAGCTAAGTATAGTTCTACATTTTTAAATAGTATTTTAAAAAATCAAAAAGAGGAGGGAAGATAGTGAAGTGGGAAGATCCTGAGCTCATCTTGTCCACAGAAACCCCAAACAATACCTACATCTATAACACTAACTCTGAAAATGACCTGAATACTGGCAGAGCAGACACTCCATAGTTAGTAATAGGGAGAAGGTCACATCAAAAAGGATGGGGGAGCAGACATATGGCTGGGAACCAAACCCCCATCATGACTAATTACAAACAGGAGGATCATCACAAGCACAGATGAGCAAGAGGATCAGGCCCCTTACCAGGCATTCTCAGCACTGGGGACCAACACCGGCAAGATGAGTTCCCGTAAAGTCTGCCTTTGAAAACCAGAGGGGCTTAACTCTGGAAACTTTAAAAATCAGCTGACTTAACTCCAAGATAGCCAAAGGGAAATAAGAAAATGAGTCCCCACTCTTAAGGAACCAGTATACAAAACAACTTGGCCTAAGACACAGCACAGAAGAAGCAGTTTGAAAGACACCTGGAAGATATGTGAAACAGATTTACTGACTAATCTTACGATGTATGCCAGAGGGACAAGGATGTGCAGAAGCTTTCTTTGGGAACAAAGTGCTGGTAGGTACCATTTCTCTTTCCCTTCCCCAGCCTAGATAGCTGGATGCTCACAGGGGCCAGCACGGGCACTCTCCACCTACCTTGCTAGTACAGTGGGCCTACCCCAGAATTCCCCTGTAAAACACCACCACCCAACCACCCAACAACCACCACCCAACTCAGCAGCTATACCTCAAAAGTGGCTCCTGCCCTGCCACCCCTCGCAGGCAGGCCTCACTGGACCGGTGCCACTCCAAGGTGGAAGAGGTACTATACCCCCATACCAGCACACACAATTTCTGCATCCAGGTCTCTTAGCTGATGACACAGAAAGTAAGTCCTGCCCTTTGGTGTGCTTGTAGCTATGGCAGAGAGGGAATTGCAGACAGCTAGAATGAGTGCTGGCCCTACCTACAAAAGAGCCTATGGCAGCCACAGCCAGACCTTTCAAAAATGTAGGGAAAAGTCCTGCTCACTATGCCCAGAGCAGATAAAGCAGGTCATTGAAGCCAGCTGGACTGAAAGCAATCACAATTTAGCCACAGCAGGAGACATACACACCCCATACAGGAGATATCCCTGGAGGAGTTGGTTCTGGTGACCATGGGGGAGTGTGCTATAGGGCACACAGAACCTCTTCTACACAAGACCACTATTTCAAGGCCAGAAGATAGCAGACCTAATATATAAAAACAAACACAGTGAGCTAGACAAAATGAGGAGACAGAGGAATATGTCTCAAATGAAAGAACAAGACAAAAATTACAGAAAAAGAGCTGGATGAAACAAGGATAAGCAATATGCTCAATAAAGATTTCAAGGTAATGATCATAAAGATACTCATGAGACTTGAGGAAAGAATGAAAGAACTCAGTGAGAACTTCAAAAAGAGAAAATATAAAAGACAACTAGTCAGAACTGAAAATACAGTAACTGAAATGAAAAAATACACTATAAGGAATAAAGAGCAGATAAGAGGATGTAGAAGATGGTTCAGTGATCTGGAAGACAAAGGAAAGCCACCAAGGTGAATAGCAGGAAGAGGAGGAGGAGGAGGAGGAGGAGAAGGAGAAGGAGAAGGAGGAAGGGGAAGAAGGGGAAGAAAAAAGAATAAGGGGAAGAAACAGAAGAAGGGGAAGAAGAAGAGAAACTGAGATTAAGTTAAGGGAATTCTTGACATCACCAAGCATAACATTAACATTATAGGAGCCTCAGAAGAAGAGAGAGAGAAGGTGGTAGAAAACTTATCCAAAGAAATAATGGCTGAAAACCTCCCTAATCTGGGGAAGGAAACTGACAACCAGATCCAGGAAGCACAGAAAGTCTGAACAACATGAATGCAAGGAGGTCCACCAAGACACATAATAATTAAAATGGCAAAGTGTAATGATGAAGGGAATTTTAAAAACATAAAAAGAAAACAGTTATATACAAGGGAAATCCCATAAAACTATCAACTGATTTTTTAGCATAACATTTTCAGGGCAAAAAAGAGTGACATCATATATTTAAAATGCTTAAAGGGAAAAAAAAACCTACAACCAAGAATACTCTACCCAGCAAGATTACCCTTCACAATTGAAGGTGAGAGTTTCCCAGAAAAACAAAAGTTAAAGGAGTTTATAACCTCTAAACCAGCCTACAAGAAATGTTAAAGGGATTTCTTTAAGTGGAAGGAAAAGATCATAACTAGAAGTAAGAAAATTATGAAGGGAAAAATGTGTATAGGTAAAAGCAAATATATAGTGAAGGTAGTAAATTAACCATTTATAAAGTCGCTTTGGAGGTTAAAAAATTTTAGTAAAATCATTTATATCTATAGAAACTAGTCAAGAGATACATAAAATAAAAAGATGTAAAATATAACACTATACACATAAACATGGAGGGGGAATAAAATTTAGTGCTTTTACATGTGTTCAAACTTAAGCAACCATCAATTTAATATAGACTGCCATATATATAAGAAATTATATATGAACTCAATGGTAACCACAAATCAAAACCTCTAATACATACACAAGAAATGAAGAGAAAGGAATCCAAACATAACACTAAAGAAAGGCATCAAATCACAAGGGAAGAGAGCAGAAGAAGAAAAGAACAGAAAAGTATAAAAACATCAGAAAGCAAGTAACAAAATGGCAATAAGTGCATACCTGTTGATAATTATTTTAAATGTAAATAGACTAAACACTTTCAATCAAAAGACATATGATGACTGAATGGATTTTTTTAAAAAAGGGTGCATACATATGCTCCCTACAAAATACTCAAGACTTAAAGATACATACAGGTTGAAAGTAAAAGGATGGGAAACATATACTTTGAAAAGGGAATCAAAAAAACCAAAAACCAGGGTAACAATGCTTACATAAGAAAAAACAGATTTTAAAACAAATCCTGTGGCAGGAGACAAAGAAGGGCACTACATAATGAAAGAGGGATTAGTCCAACAAAGGATACAACAATTAAGTATCAATGTATGCAACAATAGAAGCATCTAAATATGTAAAGCAAATATTAATAGACCTAAAGAGAGAAGTGAAAAGTAATACAATAATAGTAAGTGACTTTAACATCCCACTCACATCAGGGGATAGATCATCCAGACAGAAAAACAATAAGGAAACAGCGGCTTTTAATGACACATTAGACTAGATGGACTTAAGAGATATATACAGAACATTTCATCTAACAGAAGAATACATACCTTTTTTTTTAAATGTTTATTTTTGAAAGAGAGAGCACGAGTGTGGGGGAGGGGTAGAGAGAGAGGGAGACACAGAATGTGAAGCAGGCTCCAGGCTCTGAGCTGTCAATAAAGCCTGACACGGGACTCAAACCCACAAACCATGAGATCATTACCTGAACCAAAGTCAAAACACTTAACTGACAGAGTCACCCATGTGTCCTAAGAATACATATTCTTTTTCAAGTGCACATGGAGTATTCTCCAGGATAGATCAATAATAGACCATAAAACAAGTCCCAAAAATTTAAGAAGATTGAAATCATATCATCTTTTCTGACCACAATGGTATGAAACTAGAAATCAATTCCAAGGAAAAAAACTAGGAAAAAAACCCCCACAAGCCGATGGAAGTTAATCAACATGCTACGAAACCACCACTGGGTCAATGAAGAATCAAAGAGGAAATAAAAAATACATGGAGACAAAAGAAAATAAAAAACAGTCCAAAAATCTTTGGATTTTGGACATCAAAAGTAGTTCTAAGAGGGAAGTTTATAGCAATACAGGCCTACTTCAAGAAACAAGAAAAATATCTAATAAACAATCTAAACATACTATAAACAGAACTAGAATGAGAAGAATAAAGCCAAAAGAAGTAGAAGGAAGAAAATAACAAAGCTTATAGTGGAAAAAGTGAAATAAAGACTAAATAAACATAAACTAGTGCAGCCACTCTGGAAAACAGTATGGAGGCTCTTCAAAAAGTTAAAAATAGAACTGTCCTATGATCCAGCAATTGCACCACTAGATATTTACCTAAAGAACACAAAAATACTGATTCAAAGGGACACATGCACCCCGAGTTTATAGCAGCATTATCAACAATAGCCAAACTATGGAGAAAGAGAGCTGAAATGTCCATGGACTGATAAATGTATAAAGGAGATGTGGTATATATACAGATACATACACACACAATGGAATATTACTCAGCTATCAAAAAGAATACAATCTTACCATTTGCAGTGACATGGATGGAGCTAGAGTGTATTATGCTAAATGAAATAGAGCAGTCTGAGAAAGACAAATACCATATGATTTCACTCATATCCGCAATTTAAGAAACAAAACAGATGGACATAAGGGAAGGAAAAAAAAAAGAGAGGGAAACAAATCATAAGAGACTCTAAATGATAGGAAACAAACTGAGGGTTGATGGAAGGGAGACGGGGGAGTGATGAGTTAAATAGGTCATAGGTATTAAGCCTTGAGTGTTATATGTAAGTGATGAATCACTAGATTCTACTCCTGAAACCAATATTTCACTATAAACTAACTAGAATTAATAAAAATTTGAAAAAATAATAAACATTTTTACAAAAAAAAAAAAAAGACTAAAAAACAATAAAGCATATCAATGACATCCAGGACTGGTTCTTTGAAAAGATAAACAAAATTGTTAAACCTTTATCCAGATTATTTAAGAAAAAAAGAAAGCTCAAATAAATAAAATCAGAAATGGAAGAGACAAATGGAATTGACAAAACAAAAAAGCAAAGAATTATAAAAGGATATTATGAAAAATTATATGCCAACAAATTAGACAATCTAGAAAAAATGGATAAATTCCTAGAAACATATAATCTTCCAAAACTGAATCAGAAAGAAATAGAAAATTTAAACAGATTTCTTACTAGCAAAAAAAAAAATGAATCACTAATAAAAACTCCCAACAAACATAAGTTCAGGATCAGATGGCTTCACCAGTGAATTCTATCAATTAAAGAAGAGTTCATTCCTATCCTTCTCAACCTATTCCAAAAAATAGAAAAGGAAAACTTCCAATACATTCTATAAGGCCTAATACCAAAACCAAATAGACACTACAAAAAAAGAAAACTTCATGCCAGTATCTGTGGTGAACATAGATGCAAAATTCCTTAACAAAATATTAGCAAACTAAATTCAATGATACATTAAAAGGATCACTCACCACAATAAAGTAGGATTTATCCCCGGGATATAGGGTAGTTCAAAATTCAGAAATCAATGTGACATCACATTAACAAGAGGAAGGATAAAAATCATACAATTGTCTCAATAGATTCAGAAAAACTATTTGAGTACATGTGTTCATGATAAAAACTCTGAACAAAGAGGGTTTAGAGGAAACATATCTCAACATAATAAAGGTCATATATGGAAAACCCACAGCTAACATCATACTCAATGGTGAAAAAATTAGAGTTTCTTCTAAGATCAGGAACAGGACAAGGATGTCCACTCTCACCAATTTTATTCAGCATAGTACTGGAAGTCTTAGCTGTAGCAATCAGATAAGAAAAAGAAATAAAAGTTATCCCAACTAGTAAGTAAAACTGTTACTATTTGCAGATGACATTATGTTATATGTAGAAAACCTGAAAGACTCCACCAAAAAAAAATTGTTAGAACTAATGAATGAATACAGTGAAGTTGCAGGATACAAAATTCATATACAGAAATTTCTTGCATTTCTATACCCTAGCAACACTGTAGCAGAAAGAGAAATTAAGAAAACTATCCCATTTTAAATTACACAAAAAATAATAAAATACCTAGAAATAAATTTAACCAAGGATGTGCAAGATCTATATTCTGAAAACTATAAGACATTAAAGAAAGAAATTGAAGATGATACAAGCAAATGGAATGATATACCATGGATTGGAAGATTTACTGTCATTAAACTATCCATACTACCCAAAGCAGTCATAGATTAAGTGCAATCCCTATCAAAATACCAACAGCATTTTTCACAGAAATAGAATGCAAAATCCTAAAATTTGTATTGAACCACAAAAGATCTCAAGTAGCTAAAACAATCTTGAAAAAGAATAAATTTGGAAGTATCACAATTCCAAATTTCAAACTATACTATTAATCTGTAGTAATCACAATAGTATGGTACTGACACAAAAAAAGACACATAGATCAATGGAACAGAATAGAGATCCCAGAAATAAATCCATTCATATATAACCAACTTATCTATGTCAAAGATGGGAAGAATATACAATAGGAAAAAGACAGTCTTTCAATAAATGGTGTTGGGAAAATTGGACAGCTATATGCAAAAGAATAAAACTAGAACACTTTCTTACATCATACATAAAAATAAACTCAAAATGGATTAAAGACATAAATGTGAGCCCTGAAAACCACAACACTCTTAGAAGAAAACATAAGCAGTAATCTTGAACATCAGCCTTAGTAATGTATTTATGAATGTGTCCCCTCAGGCAAGAGAAACAAGAGCAAAAATAAATATCAGAACTATACCAAAATAAAAGGCTTTTGCACAGCAAAGAAAATTGTCAACAAAATGAAAAGGCAATCTACTGAATGGGAGAAGATATTTGTAAATAACATATCTGAAAAGAGGTTAATAACCAAAGAATATTAAAAAAATGTATACAACTCAACACCAAAAAATCAAATAATCTGATTAAAAAATGAACAGAGGACCTGAATAGACTTTTTCCAAAGAAGACAGATACGTGGCCAACAGACATGAAAAGATGCTCAACCTCATGGGATCAGGAAAATGCAAATCAAAAGCACAATGAAATATCATCTCATAACTGTCAGACTGGCTTATATCAAAAAGATAAGAAATAACAACTATTGTTGAAAATGTGGAGAAAAAGAAACCATCATGTACTGTTTATGGTAATGTACACTGATGCAACCACTGTGGAAAATAATATGGAAGTTCCTCAAAAAATTAAAAATAGAAATACTTTATGATCAGGTAACTCCACTACTGGGTATTTACCCAAAGAAAACAAAAACAATAATTTGAAAAAATATGTACACTGTTTATTGCAACATTATTTACAATAGCCAAGGTATGGATGCAATCCAATTGTCTATTTGCTATATAATTAATAAAGAACATATGGAGACACCAGGGTGGCTCAGTCGGTTAAGGATCTGACTTCAGCTCAGGTCATGATCTCATGGTTTGTGGGTTCACTCTGCACATCAGGCTCCGTGCTGACAGTGCAGAGCCTGCTTGGGATTCTCTCTGTCTCCCTCTCTCTCTACTCCTCCCCCTACTCACACTTTCTATCTCTCTCTTAAAATAAATAAACTTCAAAATAAAATAAAGAAGATATTATATATCTATATATGTATAAATATATAGTGGGTTATTACTCAGCCATAAAAAAGAACAAGATCTTGCCATTTGCCACAGATTAATGGACATAGAGGGTATTATGCTGAATGAAATAAGTAAGAGAAAGACAAATACCACATGATTTCACTTATGTGTGGAATCTAAAGAACAAAACAATGAAAAAATAAAAAACAGATGGACTCTTAAACATAGAGAAAAACTGATGGTTACCAGAGGGGAATTGGGTGGGGATGGCAAAATATATGAAGGCAATTAAGAAGGACAAACTTCCGGTTATAAAATAAATAAGTCGCAGAGATGAAAAGTACAGCATAGATAATATAGTCAACATTGTAATAATCTTGTACAGTGACCGATAGGGACTATACTTCTCTTGGTGAGCATGGAGTAGTGTGTAGAATTGTCAAATCAATATGTTGTACACCTAAAATTAATAAAAGCTTGTATTTTAATTATATGTCATTCATAAATGATAAATGGCAAAGAAGAATAATATTTTTTAACTATACTGGAATTTAAAATAAAATAAAATTTTAAAAATTTAAAAACAAGGTAATATTTATATCAAGAGCTTTATAATATGCCATGTAGTCTTCTAAATCTTTGCTTTTATTAATTCATTTAATCTTTACAACAAGTCTGTAAAGTGGGTACTCATATCCCTTTTATAGATAAGCAAAATGAGTAGTCAAAGGTCACACAACTAATAAATTTTGTTTCTGCTGGAATTCATGATCAGGAAGTCTTAATCCAGAGCTTATGCTCTAAACCTGTGTTGAAAAGGGTCTAACACTATGAGGGTAGTACAAAAGTGCCAAAAGTGCAACATATTCTGAACATTCCCTGAAAAAAGAGATCTCTGTGTTCACAGAAGTCAGGGAAGGCTTTGCAGGAGGATGAGGCCACCTTTCTATCAGGATGACAGGGTATACTAACTTTGAACCCCAACTAAGCAAACTGCTACCCATGCCCCCCAAATTCCATTCTTCTCATTAAAAGACTTATATTAAAAAAATTAATTCTATTATGATTATACAACCTGACTTATATTTATTAATAATATTCAATTATCTTAAAAATTTGTGGACATCTGTTTTCCCTATTTTATATAAGTGCCTATATAATATCCTAGATTTTGCCTCTTGGCCCACAAAACTAAAGTATTTACTATTTTCTCATTCACAGAAAAAGTTTGCTGACCTCTGCTTTAAAATATCGAAGTGTGAAAATAAATTTGGATGATTGCAAAGATGATTGTAAGTATTAATATTAACCTTTCTCTTTTTTATTAGCAAGCTGTTATCAGTAAAATTAGGTGCACTTCAGCCATCCCAGTACTAATTATATTTTAAATTTTAACACATCATTTTAAGTTTTGGAAGTGATTATTGTTTTAATGACAGAAATAAAATGTGTTTTAAATGATACAAAATGAAATAAATGACTGTGTAAAGAAGCATCATACTGTGACTATTTTAACCAGGTATTCCTGTATTGTTCCTGTGGCTATGGGCCATGCAATGACAACTGGTAGCATTCTTAGACATAAAAATAAAGACAAGGTACATCTTAACGCAAGATAGGTATGCTACCTACATCCTCCATTTGGATTGTTGTTAATTTATTGTTTTGTTTATTTATCTGGATACCGTCATATGGAAATTTCCCCACTGCACATACTCTTTATTTGCATAAAAACATTGCCATTGTATGTGTGAAATTAAAGGTGCAGTAGAAATTGAACATAAGTAATTTCTATAACTTTAGCTACATACTTACATTTAAAAAAAAAAAAAAGTCATATGTGTGGTCCAATGAGCTGAGAATTTTTAGCCCTGAGTTCTTTTTCAAATTGACCTAGGCCCATCAAAACATTCAAAATCTGTTCCACAGAAATGCTAACACATCACTACTTCTCCAAGTGTTGAAAACTGGGTTCAGAATTTTTACACAAGTATACTATTTTAGTGACTCAACTCTCACCACATTTGGTAGTGCATAAAACACCTCAAGAGGCAAATTCTGGCAAAATTAAAAGCCAGGGTGTTCTATCATCTCTTCAAACTCAACGTGGGTGAAACTCAGTATTCTAGTACCTTGCCAAACTAATAAATTCTCCTCTTGTCTGCCGTATTTCTAAAAGTAGTATCAAAATCTATCCAGGAATAAAAATCTCATAATCTTTTGTTCTTTTTTCCTCCATGGCTTCAACAACTAATCAGTCATTAAAATTGTGAACATTTATCATGGGCCTAATACACACTTTGACAACTAACTGCTTCACATATATCTTATTTTTAGTTCTCATAATACTCTTGCAAAGTAGTTTTTATAATTTAATTAATTAAAAAAAACCTGAGTCTCAGGGAGATTAAATAAATTGCATGTATGTATTTACCAAGTACTAGAGTCCAGATTAAAAGCGAGTTAGTCTGATGTCAAAGGCTTTATCTTCCTGCAGTATTACTAACTTTTTCCTTCACTTCTTTATCCTTCTGCTCCTTCCATTCCTGACACCCCCACTGGCTAGCTCAGGTGCCAATCATTTCCCTCTTACCTGCTTCCCAGCCTCCAATTTCTCTCCATTCAATCATCTGTCCACTCCTGCTGCTGCTCATCTTTCATGAATGAGGGAGAGAGCTCTTTGACATCTTCCCTGACTCACAGGATAAGATCTCTCCTTTTGGACCTTTATTGTTTTAATATCAGTTTACTAATATTAGTCTAATATAAGGATTGATTTGTCCTTGTATAATTGTGTCATCTCTTTTCCTATAAGAGTCAAAGATTTTAGCAGGCAAGAATTTATACCCAATAAATATTGCTAAACATATGAAGGATCCTAATTTTTATGCTCCCTAAAGGAATTTTTTGGTTGTTTCTTTTTTTTCCCCCTTTCTGGAAGTCAACAAGGCATTCAAAGGAAATATAGTAGCAAAAGGACCTTGCCATGAGAAAACTTTTTATAAATTTGTGTTTGCTTGGCATGAGAAGACAATTCAGTTTCTCCTTGGGAGACCTGTGCATCATTTGAATAGCATTCAAATGACTATCTTTGCTAAATCTCCCCTCTCATTGCTGTCTTTGTTAAAGTCAGGGCACCAGGGAGTTCAAGGTGAGATTTTACCAACATACTGTAAAGCTATTCTCTGTCTCCTCTTGTATTTTCAAAGATTGCTTTATATTGCCTAAACATCTCAAAATAGCACTGTCCTTCTTTGCTGTGGCATTGCACTGTGAACTCCTGTTCAATTTGTTATCCGCCATCCTCCCCAAATCTCACTCAGCATGACAGCTTCCTGAGTAATACCCCCATAATTTGAATCTGTGCTGAGAGTTATTTTCTCTCAGGTGCATATATTATCTTGCGTGTCTTTATATTAAAACTCATCTCACTTTTGTTCAACCAGTGATCTGAATTATCTATATCCTGCTGGGTTTGTAATATGTTATCATCTTTATCTCCCCTGCCTGCAAGTTTGGGCTATTTGCAGATTTGGTCAATATCACATTGACCTTCCATTCAAGGTCAATTGTAAAAAGAATTAGATGGCAATGGTGTGCTCATGCTCACACCCTGATGGAGCACACAGGACCCACATCCCAGTCCTGTGCTACCCTTATGATAACCACTCTTTGTATCCTCTTTGTAAACCTTTCCAGTTTATCCACCAACTCTTACTGTTCTCCAGACAATACTTATCTAATCTCTCAGTGAGTCCTGTGTGATCAGAGGTCAATTGCCCTGGGAAAAGTAGAAAAGCATCAGGACTATTATAAGAGCCACGGTGGAAAGGGCAAAATGGAATACAATGTCCAAACCTTTTTTTAACCTTTCAATACAGGTATTATAAGGATGAACACCATTTAGTTCATTGCTAAAGGCTGCTTTACCCACCATTTCAGATGTTGAGTGTTTTAACTCTATTCTTTTGCTTTTTAAACTCAACATCTGTGCTTTCTTCTCTTAAAGCCCATCATGGGATTTACTTGAAACTGAACACTTCTGTGTTACTCCTCAAATATGTTCACCATTTTATCTCAGTTTTATTTCAATTTATTTATTAAATTTTTAAATCCAAGTCAAATGCTGTTTCTCTCTCTCTGTATTTGAACTCCAAAGATGGTAGCTACTACCGTGCAACTTGGAATTCCTTGAGTAGGAAGGAAGCAGAGCTCTGGTCTTGAGTCAGTGGCTGGAGGGGTTACAGACAATGGGCTGTGATTAGGTATTGCTGTGGCCTCAATTCAATTCACTATAATCATTCTTCTCCCCTGTCATGGGGACATTTGGTGTTGTCATGAAGGTGATTTCTGTAGTATTTTTTAACTGTATTTTTTTTTGTTTTATTCAGATGTAATTGACATACAGCACTGTATAAGTTTAAGGTATACAGTATAATGAATAACTTGACTTACATATATTGTGAAATGATTACCACAGTTTAATTAATATCCATCATCTCCTATAGACACAAAAAGAAAAAAGAAAAAAATTTTTTTCCTTGTTATAATATTTGGGATTTAGTCTTTCAGAAATTTTCTAATACACTATATGGCAGTGTTAGCTAGAAGTCATCATGTTGTACATTAATCCCTAAGACATTTATCTTAAACTGAAAGTTTGTGCCTTTTGACTGCTTTTCTCCAGTTCCCCTAACTCCTGTCCCTAATTTCTGATAGCCACAAATCTGATCTCTTTTTCTATGAGTTGGGATTTTGAGGGGGAGGTTGTTTTAGATTCCACACATAAGTGATATTATACAGTATTTGTCTTTCTCTTGTTTCACGTAGCAGAATGTCCTCAAAGTCCACCCGTGTTGTCACAAATGGCAGGATTTCCTTCTTTTTTTATGGTTGAATAGTATTTGTGCGTGTGTGTGTGTGTGTGTGTGTGTGGTGTCACATCTTCCTGATCCATTCATCTGTTGGTAGACACTTAGGCTGTTTCCATGTCTTGGCTACTGTGAATAATCCTGCAGTAAATATGAGAATGCACATATCTCTTCAACATAGTGTTTTTGTTTCCTTCAGATATAGTCCCACTAGAGGAATTGCTGGATCAAATGTTATTTCTATTTTTAATTTTTGAGGAATTTCCATATTGTTTTCCCTAGTGGCTGTACCAATTTACATTCCCACCAACAGTGCACAGGGGTTCCCTTTTCTCCACATTCTTACCAACATTTGTTAATCTCTTGTGTTTTTTATAATGGTCATTCTAACAGATGTGAGGTGATATGGCATTGTGGTTTTGATTTGTACTTCCCTGATGATTAGTGATGTTGAGCACCTTTGCACATACTAGGTGGCCATTTGAATATCTTTGGTCAAATTCTATTCATGTACTTTGCCCTTTTTTAAATTAAATTATTTATTTTTTCCTATTGAGTTCTGATTTTGTAGTACTTTTAGTATTTTTAGCATTTTAAATTTCTATGGATATTAACATCTCTAATCTACAATTTTTTTTTTACAAAAGAAGTTAAATGGCTCTTATTTTGATCTTTATTCTCTCTTTAACATCCACATCTCTGGTATTTCCATATCCGTTTTCCTTAGACTTTTTAAAGCACTGGTTTTGATAGAAATGCATGTCCAAGTGAACGCTATCAGTGCACCTGTTCTACCCAGAGAAGTTGAGGAATTTCTCAACAGATGGTATAAAATTTCAGTTCATTCTTGGAACTTGAAACAACCTGGAGTCAGTGTCAGTTTACTATCAATAAGTTTCTCCTCCACTTTAGACTACAGAAAACACAGGGCTAAAAACATCAGTAAATGTCCAGCTTAGTCTACACTCTAATACAGTGGTGTTAACTAGCTCTAACTCCCCCTACCCCCATCGAGGGGCCGTTTGGCAACAGCTGGAAGCATTTTTGGTTGTCACAGCTTGGAGGGATGCTACTACTGGCATCTAGCAGGTAGAGGCCAGGGATGCTGCTGAACATTCCTACAATGCACATGACCGCCCTGTTCCCCAAAATGTCAATAATGTCAGGGATGAGAAACTTTGGTCTAATGTCTTTGTAACATTACACTACTAAGAACAAACAAATCAACAAAAATACCAAGCAAGACAATTGAAGTGAATCTACATATTTTGGCTCTGTAGGTCTCAGTGTCTCCCAGTAAACTTGCAGTATTTTTACTAATCTTCCCACTCCATCCCGCTGTGCCTGCTTATTAATCCCCATTCTGATTCTCTGTAGAAAAAAATAGATGCCACAACTCCACATAGTCACAGCCCTTTCTTAGCACTAAAGACTCATTAAGAGTCTCTCAATTTCCATTTCTGGAGCTGTAGGGACTCTTACAAAAATCATTTCTTTTCCTTTTCTCTCTTCTGGATCCCAATGAAGGTTTTAGGTTTTTATGTCAACCTTGGACAAAAGTTCCCTAACCTGTGGCTGCCCCAAGGCTGTTCAACCAATGAATAAGGGATGGAGGGGGATGGTGGTGAAAAAAGAGGGAGGAAGAAAAGAAGGACGAGCAGAAAAAAGGGAAGTCCTGCTGTATCAGAAAGAACATTTCATCTCATTCTATCTGGCAATTAATTTACAGAATTCCTTTTTCTCTAGCTAAGCACAGCATATATCCAGTCACCCTCTTGGTTGTCTCACACTTTCACTGTGGGTCTATTCTCCAATTAATTTTCTACCTCATGCAGATAAAGACACTTACCAGGTATCTGATTAGTAGTCACTTTCCTTAATGCTGCCAAGTAGTCTCAACCACTAGCTCTCCAAGGACTCTGGCATCCTGCACTATCGTCTGATGTCCCAGCAGGTACCCCCAGAAGGTGTGGCAACTTGTGATTCAGAGCCAGGAGTGGTGGGTAGTACCATGGAGGTGGGGAGGTGCTGTTCTCCTGCTCCCTTCTCCTGGGATCCACAGCCTTCCCTTTCTTTCTCCTGTAGAAAGAAAACTTGCTTCCTGTCATCTTGTAACAGCCACTGATGTCTCCCACTGTGATGTAGCCCTGCATTTCTCAGTGGCTTCTGTAACTATTATTTTCAAATTTAACCAAATGCCATGAAGAATTATGGGTGTCCAGATCCATGTGTGAATAGAGCAGCACTAAAAATTATTGTACACTTTTTAAGCTGGGATCAGAGCCAAAATTTGCACTGGTCCAGGATATCAGAGACAATTGATCTCATATTCTAGATAAGGATATTTGATTTCTTTGCCAAGCAAACTTGCTTCTTCCCTGCAGTTCAGATTTTAGGAAACTAGATGATTAAAAAAAGTAATCTCTCCTTCTCATTCTGTACTATCACTGCATATAGGGTATCTATGACTCTACAAATATAGAGTGGCATATAATCTATAAATACACACACATATATATTATACTTATATAATATAATATGTATATATACATATAATATATAATCTATAAATACATCTTTATACATACATAATGCATATGTATATAAATACACACATACCTATATAATATACATAATATGTGCCAACTTTTCTGTTAACCAGATTGTAGAAGAGAGTTTCATTCTTGTGAGGATCTGAGGATCTGCTTTGTGCCAGGCACTGTGCAAAAAAAGGTGATCCAGAAACATTGGAATACAATCCACCAATTATTGAGGACTATCAATAAATTAGGTGCTATACTGTCTTTTACAACCATGCTGTCATTAATCCTTATAATAACCTTTTGGAGAAGGATTTTTTTTTCTTTTTTTATTTTTTATTTTTTATTTTTTTTAACGTTTATTTATTTTTGAGACAGAGAGAGACACAGCATGAACGGGGGAGGGGCAGAGAGAGAGGGAGACACAGAATCGGAAGCAGGCTCCAGGCTCTGAGCCATCAGCCCAGAGCCCGACTCGGGGCTCGAACTCGGGGACCGCGAGATCGCGACCTGAGCCGAAGTCGGATGCTCAGCCGACTGAGCCACCCAGGCGCCCCCTTTTCTTCTTTTTTTAAATGGAAGAGCCCCTCACTTTCTCAAGGAGAGTTACCAAAATCTTCATTAAGAATATCGTCAAAGCTGTCTTAAAGCCATGTATGCATTGGAATCACTGTCTACAAATTCTGATGTACAGTACATTTGCTTTTTTAAAGAATTTAATGTAATTTCTATCTTGCATGCCCATTCTGCCAGATGGTGGAATCTTCATCCCCATCAGTTTGGGGATGCAGTCACCTTCTGGCAATGTTTACAGTATCTAGGTGTTAGGTTGGGAGGGTCGCTGGCATCTACAGGAACATCCATCCTCCTACCTGCTCCAGAGGGCTACTCTATCCAGGTCACACCCAGTTCATCCTTCACATCTAGTAAAAGACCATGTCCAATCTAGCAAGTCCCTCTGGCAGCTATCTTGCTGCTGCTATTCCCACTGCACTTTGGGAAACTATGGGTGCTAAAATCATGTGGCACTTTCCTTTATGTGATCATTCTGAGAATTCACAGCTCCTGGACTGTGGGCTCCTGCCTGCGCTCTAGAGCTGAGATGGACCACACTCCATACCCTCTCTAGGGCTGCTCCCGGCAGGGTGAGATACAGCCTCCTGTGCTCCCTGACAACAGAGATCTCTGCTTCTCACTGTCCATCTTTTCTTTTCCTGGGACCCTCCCCCACTGCTTACTCATTCTTCATGTCTGCTCCATGCCTTGCTTTCCAAGTAGTAGGAAATTCATCTCTGATGTCTTCATCTGTGATAATAGGGTGGGGAGGAACTGCTTTTATATTTTATTATTTTCTCAAATCCATGGTTCTCTTCCCCTGAGGGCCTAAGGCTTTTAAAAATCAAGACAAGGATAGGGGCGCCTGGGTGGCGCAGTCGGTTGAGTGTCTGACTTCAGCCAGGTCACGATCTCGCGGTCCGGAAGTTCGAGCCCTGCGTCGGGCTCTGGGCTGATGGCTCAGAGCCTGGAGCCTGCTTCCGATTCTGTGTCTCCCTCTCTCTCTGCCCCTCCCCCGTTCATGCTCTGTCTCTCTCTGTCCCAAAAATAAATAAACGTTTAAAAAAAAAATCAAGACAAGGATGGACTTCGTTGGCTTTTATTTTCTGCTTTTCCTGAGATAATAACGCCCAAGACAACTTACTCCTGAGAACAAATGCCTCAGCTGACTAAATAAGGAAAAGTTATAAAGTAAAATAGGAGAAGAGACAGGCTATATTCAGTATTTTAAGGGTAAGAATTGTTCAGGTAAACAAGTTAAGGAAGGGATCTCAGACTGATAGAAAATAATGTATAAAAGGTCATCAGAAGATACATTGCAGATTGGTTTGGAATAGATGAAGGGTACCTGTAAGGTCAGGGATGAGAAATGGACTGGAAAGCAGTGGAGAGTCAGAGAGCAGTTGTGAAAAGTTTTCTAATTCAAGGTGAGAGATACTTTAAAGGGCTTTTAAGAGAGGAGGTTATTATGGACTAAATATCTGTGACTCCCTCCACACATCCACCAAAGTTCATATGTTGAAGCCCTAACCCCTAAAGTGATAGTATTCACAGCTGGGGCCATTGGGTGGTAATTTGGTATAGGTGAGGTCCTAAGGGTAGAGTCCCCATGATGGGATTAGGGCCCTTAGAAGAAGAAGAAAAGGGGCACCTCGGTGGCTCAATTGAATGGTTGACTCTTGATTTTACTCAGGTCATCACCTCACAGTCAGGAGATCAAGCCCCTCTTCTGGACTCCACACTGAGCCTAGAATCTGCCTAAGATTCTCTCCCTCCCTCTCCCTCTGCCCCTTCCCTGCTTGTGCATGTGAGCTCTTGCTCTCCCTTTCTCTCTCTCAAAAAATAAAAATAAATTTAAAAAAGAAGAAGAACCATGTGAGAACACAAGAAGGTAGCTGTTTGCAAGCCAGGAAGAGAGCTCTCACCAGAACCTAACCACACTGGCTGCTGATCCAGCAGCCTCTAGAATTACAACCTCTAGAATTATTGTTTAAGTCACCCAGTCTGCAGTATTTTGTAATAGTAACCTGAGCTGACTAAGGTAAGGGTGATGAACGAATTTGTGTTTTAGGAAGATTGTCCTGGCACCATGAGAACAGCAACCAGGTCTCAACCTCTTCCATGTTTCCCACAGACTCAGTGCTAAAGCATAAAGCAGGTGGTCCAGAGCTACACTGAACAGAACACAGAGTTTCACAGATTAGAAACACTGCCAGTAAAACAGTCCTGTTATTTACATTAACTGATTCCTCAAAAGTATCACAGGGCTGCAGGCTTGAGAATGGCACACCCAAAGGAGAACTTTGTTACTTTCTCCTCTAAATTCCATTGTATTTATCTTCTTCCCAAATGTCTGTGGAATTTTGTAGACTCTTTTATTTTAAATGGTGGTTATTATCTCCAATTTGACTTTTCAAATTAGAGAAATTAAAATGTATCAAATATCTAATCAGAGTATGGTTTGTTTTAAACTGAATTTGAGTGCCTAAGTGCTTAGATTAGTCAATGGGAGATTTCTCCTAGTATCAAGCCCTAATTTTTAATTAAAAAACAAAACCCTGATTAGTTGCTTATGACATGTATTTAATTCAGAAAAATTGTAGATAGAATTACAAAAGGATTACTGAGGAGGGATCCAATGTCCTTTTGTGGGTTAGAGTTGACATAAGCCTTAATTTTCTTTTTTTTTCTCTTTGAGATTTGCTTTTATTATTCAACTTAAAATACTCTTATCTGAAAGAGTTAGTCTAGAAAAATGGGATGAATCAATCTGCTCTTCCTATAAAGAAGGGAAATTTTTAAATTTGAGTGAACTGGACCCTTTATTCAGGGGTTACTACAGCAGTAGAAAAGGAATAACTGATCTAGACCAGTAAACTCTGAAAGTGCCTAGTGGAGGAATCTGTGAATCAGTATTGCCTTCCTTGGCCACTGGCTATTTTGTAGGATTTCAAAAAAGGGTAACTCATCTTACCTCCAGATTGAAGCCTCAAACTGTCTGATTTTAGGGCAGGTATACAAAATTATGGGTTTTGGATGGGAATCCTTTGAACTCTACAGTTGAAATAAGGCAAAAAAATGCAAACAATATGATGTTTCTTAAAAAAGAAAATGTATACTACAGTGTTAATGAATGATGTCAGATCATTTGCTGAGTGCAGATTTTGATAGGAGGAAGAAAAAGGAAGCAAAGGTGTGTGTGGGGGGGGGGGGAATTAAAGGAGAGAAAGTCCAAAGATAAGGTGTTTGTTGTTTGTTTGCTTAAATCTTGGAAATAATTAGGAATTCAAAGTCTGTCTTTTTCACTAGTGTGCTGGGAAGATGCTCAACCATTAGAAGCACAAAGGGAACTACACCCCCTCCCCACCCCGGCAATATAATACACAATTTATGTTGCAGTTTTAAACCACTGGCTGCAACACACTGTATCTAGCCCAATTCTCAGGCCTAGTGTCACAACTCACTTGTGTGGTACAATCAGTTATGACATGTTGTGATTTGTCACCTCTAATAAATACCAAGGTATAAGGACAACTGGATTTTTTAAATTATTTTTTTAGATGTTTATTTTTGAGAAAGAACTATTGGGAAAGGGACAGAACTGTTGGGAAAGAGAGGGAGACAGAATCCCAAGCAGGCTCTGCACTCTCAGCACAGAGCCTGATGCAGGGCTCGAACTCATGAACCGTGAGATCATGACCTGAGCTGAAACCAAGAGTCAGACACTTAACTGGCTGAGCCACCTAGGTACCCCACAATTGGATTTTTAATAAACACTAAACCAGAACAAGACTGTAATATCCAATAATCAATCTGTTAATAATGACATGAATTTCACTCACAACTCAATATGTTCTCTTGAATAAAAAAAATTTTTAAAAAAAAGGTGAACCTAGAACTAGGCTGCCCAGAATTGCCTGTTAGACTGCTCCCAGTCTGACCCTTGCCATACCCTATGATATAGGTATAACCATGAGAGGGTGGTACACATATAAGGGCCATCTACAATGTGAGTCAAAGCAGAAAAAATTGGAAAGCCATTGATCTAGTGTAACCCAAATCAAAAGCAATCTATAGTCAGAGTTCAGGTTGTTTTTCTCAAAGGCAGCCAGACCCAAATCAAGGTCAAACAGAGACCCTCAGGGGCTTATGTCCACCATTTGACCTAGTTAATAAATATAGAGGCAAAGCAAAAGGTGATATTATACTTAAGACTTGAAAGACTGCTTGGATTTTCCTCTGCCTTTGATGAATTGCATAGATATTTTCCTTAATCAAGTTCCAGGGTCTGAAAAAAGCAACTTAAAGCAAACAGAGTCTGAAGACAGGCTAACAGATTAATGGAAAGGTTGAAGAGTTGAGAGAGGATAGCATGAGATAAAGTGAATAAATAACTAAAATGTAACTGCTGGGCTCTGTCTAATAGCCTCCTGGGCTGTGCGATGGCTCTCAGTTGATTGGGTACTAGGACACTGCAAATACATGGGAATTTAATTACACCTAAAGGAAGGGCTCTAAAAGGCTATGTTCTGAGAATTTTTAATGTTCTTGCAATATCTTTGAAATTGTGGCTCTAAAACCACATGTGGTGTTCCCAAATAAATTGGATACACAATGTCTACTGTGTTTTCATGATGTGTCAGCCTAGTAGCCATATCAAAAAGAAAAGTGGGATGAGTTTGGCATGATTCACTCTTAATTAACAGAGTTGATTCATGTTAATTGTGCTTATTTTTCTGAGTATTTGTAAGCATTTTTTAAAAAGCAAATCCAGCCTAGAACATTGCCCTGCATTGCCATTAAGCTCATCTCCTTGTAGTTTGAAATTTTACCCTTCTCTCTCTTTTTTAAACCAAGACTATTGCCTTCAGTTTGGGGGGCAGGGTACCTCTCTAAGACTTCTCATTTCCTCAAAAATCAGTAAATAGCATTTGAGGATTATACTGATAAATTCTGAGAGTCATCTGGGATGAAGTTCTTTACATCAGAACCCTTGAAATTCTCTCTCCCTCAGGACTAATTCCCTCTTACAAATGTTGTATGTAATATTTTCTGCTAAAGATAATTTTCTTTGAGAAGAAAATGAAATAATGAAATGAAAATAAAAACAGTTTAATGATTCTTTCTATACATCTCTCACAGGTAGACCCAAAGCATTGGTTCCCCTCATTCTTTCTTAACTTTTTTAAAAGTAAAACTATTGATAGAGCAAGTCAAGGATTAATGTCATCATGTTTTCTTTAAATATGTATTTCTTCTTCTAGGCCACAAGCAATTTGAAGGTTGAGACCAGACCTTGTGATTTCCCTTCCTGTCTCTGAGTCACGGACTTAGCACGGTGCCTGGTGCAGAGGAGATTCTCAATAATATTGAATTGCTGTATTCTATAGAGTTGAGTGTAAGGGGAAAATGTCAAGGGTGATTATCCTATTCAGATTCTGATTCTAATTTCTCCATGACCTTGCCCAGAAGCATGAAGGATATCCTAGGCTACTGAGGATTTCTGACTCAGCACTGAGGCAAAGAATGGTCTCTTTTTTCCAAAGTCATTTATTTGTGACATAGCTCAGTAAGTATGTGCTTTCTGGATTCTTATTCATATGTAAATAAAGTAGGCTCCTCAAAATTGGTACAGAGGACTTCATAATCCCTAGCATTCTGTGTTATGGGCAGCAGAAATCCTTGTTTGACCTTTTTCATCCTTCTTTTAAGCAGTCATTGTTTCTACTAATGGTGCCCAGTTTGCTACTAAAGTTAGACAAATCTGCAAAATGAGGCTAGATGTTGTTCTCTAAGGATACTTCCATTTCTAAAAGGTCTACACATCCATAGGGAAACTGAAAAAGTTTTCTACCCAAGAAATGCTAAGACTTCCTACTATTGGGAAGTTTCTCTGCTAGGGGCTGGCAATGTGTCCATTACTTTGAGTCTGCAGCTGAATCTGTGAAACACACAGGCAAGTAGAATGTTGTCATCACCTGGGTGACCAACAACCACTTCAAAGGCAACACATCCAAAACCAAACTCCTTTCCTCCCAAAAAGCCTAATACCCTTCTTGCATTCTTATCTAAATGATTGGCCCCTTTACCACCAAGATACTCAAAAGAGAAAAATCCAACAGCTATTCCTAATATTTCCATCTCTCTCACTACCAACCCCACTTCTTCTCCAAAACAGTCAGCCATCAGATCCAGATATTTTTCTACTTAATTTCTATAATCTGTCCACTTAGGTCACTGTCACTAGATAATTATAAAAGCCTCCTAAGTGCAATGTTATCTATAGTTACCTTTTATCCTTCAAAATTCAGTTTGAGCATCACTTCTTCCAGGTAGGCTTCCTGAATGTAACAGTTTTATTTTGGTGCCCTTTGTAGATCCATCTGTCAGGACACTTACCTTCTGCATTGTGGGCATGGGCTACCTATGTCTCCTATGAATTTGTTTAGCATAGGCATTTTTCAGTCCGACATCTATGAGAATATTTTCAGACTGAATGAATGAGGTGTTTCTTGTTTTGAGATTCTCCTTCCTATAGATTCTTACTTGAAACTGAAACTTTTCCATTAGAAAATCTCCCGTTCCTTTAATGACAAGAATCTGTGGCTTTAGGTAATGCTAGAATATCAGTCTGTGAGTAAACTTCTGGCATGCAAACCAGGGGCCACCTATCTACCAAACACACACCTGAATTCTCAGTGCCAGTGACAAGGCTGCAAGACACCAGTGGAAAAAAGAGAGAGAGCCCAGAGTTGGGGAGCAGCCAAGGCCATAAAGTAGATCTTCATCTGGCAATGTTCACAAGAGTTGCCTTAAAGAGGAAAGGAAGACTCATGGGGAGTCTTTGCCAGGGAGAGCAGGAGAGAGCAGTAAAGTAAAAACACAGTATTAACCTGTGGGAATGCAAAGAAAAAGGATTGGGGGAAATTTCTGGACAGTAAACAGAATGCACCTAGTTAGCCTCTGTGCTTAGTGGAGGCAATCTGCCCCAACTTGGCAGATAAAGAATTGGATGAAGGAAGAAAGATAAAGCTGACCCCCACCCCAACACACACACACACACACACACACACAGACACACACACACACACACACACATGTTGACCTGCTATCTGTGGCTACAGGTAAGGAACACAAGACTACTTGTACCTGTAGAGACCTCATCTATGGAGGCAACAAGCAGAAAAGACCCCTTTTTGAAAAACAGTAGAAACAGATAATGACAGGAGCTCAGAGGCCCTAACTGGCACCAGACCCTCAGAGGGTTACAGTTCTTGACTACAAATCCCTTTGTAAGAGTCATGCTGCTATTTCTGACTGCCATCAGATAAACATTCACTCCCTACCAACCATGCGATCAGTATCTTCTGGCAAAGTTGATCCCCCTTGGGACAAATCTCTTTGATCAGAAATTTTGTTTTGTTTCAGCTCATGGAGACAGATCACAGTGAGGCTTCTGAGAGTCAATAGGAAAATGCTAATAGATTTCATCTCACTGGGGAGGCCCATACCAGTGTTTTAATCATCTTGTGGCTGCTTAATTAACATTCGTTGGCATTATTTCTGCTACTGTTAGCAAAATGTAAATATTTAAATGGCATCTATTTTTCATGGAGCAGAACTATGAGCACAGAATTTGAGACAGAGATCTGGCCTCATCTTAATCTAAGCACCCTCTTTAGCTTTTGGCAAATGTCTTAATTTCCTACCTCAGTTTCTTTATCCATGAAAGAGAAATAATGCAAACAGTTCTAAAGGGGATTATAAGGATTAATCATTAACTATCCAGAAAAATTGTTTGAAAACAAAAATGGGCAAATGTAATACTTCCACCCGTAAGTAAAAGAACTCCACAGAGAGAGAACATAAACAAGTGGGATTGTATAAGAAAATTATTCTGCATACTCTGTGTTCACTCCCTTGTAGCTTCCCAGGGTGCTAAGTGTTAAGTACATGTATGCATGAGCCATGGTGAGCAACAGAATATTCAAGAGAATAGCTAACTCTAAAAATAAAGTTGCTCACTGAGAAGCTTTTTATTTCAAACTGTAGCTAATGTCCAGATGAATCTATTCAGTATGTCCACGTCCCAACTTTTTTGCTTAAACTTCTAAATTCAAACTGTTTACAAGAAAATATGAACTGCAAAAATTAAGAATTTTAAGTATCATAGAGCAAGCAGTCTTCAGGGAGAAACATCGTTCATGTTCAGTGAGAACAGAGTATTTACTTATTTATTTAATCCTTGTTAATTTAGTATAAAAATAAAGCCAGGAAATTTATATTGGTCAACCATTGCCTTTTTTTTCATTTAGGCAACTCTTTTATTGTATTGTATTGTCATTTTATTTTTTGTTTTTTTCTTTTTCCTTTTTATTGAAGAATAATTGGCACACATTGTTACATTAGTTCCAGGTGTACAGTATAGTGATTTGACAACTCTGGTTGTGCTCACCGCAAATGTACCTACCATTTGTCACCATATGATACTATTGACTATATTCCCTATGCTGTAACTTTCATTCATGTGACTTCTCCATTTCATAACTGTAGGATTGCTAATCCCACTCCCTTTTACCCATTTTGCTCATCCCCCCAACATCTTCCCTTCTGGCAACTGCCAGTTTGTTCATTGTCTGTATTATAAGTCGGTTTCTGCTTCTTTTTGTTGTTTGCTTGGTTTTTTTTTTTTTCATTCCACACATAAGTGAAATCATGTGTGACTGAATTTCACTTAGCATAATACCCTCTAGGTCCATCCACATTGTCACAAATGGCAAAATCTCATTCTTTTTTATGTTTGTGTGTCTGTGTGTGTATACATCTTCTTTCTTCATCTAATGACAGACACTTAGTTGCTTCAATGTCTTGGCTATTATAAATAATGCTGCAATAAACATAAAAGTGTATATGTCTTTTTGAATTAGTGTTTTTGTTTGCTTTGTGTAAATTTCCATTAGAAATACTGTACCATATTGTATCTCTATTTTTAATTTTTTGAGGAAACTTCATTACTGTTTCCCACAGTGGCTGTACCAATTCGCATTCCTACGAAGAGTACACAAGAGTTCCTTTTTCTCACATCCTCATCAACACTTGTTATTTATTATATTTTTGATACTGGCCATTCTGCCAGGTATAAGATGATATCTCATTTTGGTTCTGATTTGCATTTCCTTGATGATTGGTGATGTTTAGCATATTTTCACATGTCTGTTGACCACCTCCATATCTTCTTTGGGAAAATGTCCATTCAGGTCTTCTGCTCATTTCTAATCCTATTGTTTGGTTTTTGTTTTTGTTTTTGTTTTGGTGTTGAGTTACATAAGTTGTTTGTGTATTTTGAATGTTGATCTTTTATTAAATATATCATTTGCAAATATCTTCTCCCCATCAGTAGGTTACCTTTTCATTTTGTTGATGATTTCCTTTTCTGTGCAAAAACTTTTTATTTTGGTATAGTTACAATAGTTTGTTTTTGCTTTTATTTCCTTGCTTTGAGGAAAAATGTTCCTAAGGCTAATGCCAAAGGGATTACTGCCTATGTTTTCTTCTAGAAGTGTTATGATTTCAGGTCTCATATTTAAGTTTTTAATCTATTTTGACTTTATTTTGTATATAGTATAAGAAAGTGGTGCAGTTTCATTCTTTTGAATATGCTGTCCAGTTTTCCCAGCACCATTTATTGAAAAGACTTTTCCTCTTGGTATATACTTGCCTCCTTTGTTATAGATTAATTGACCATGTATGCATGGGTTTATTTCTGTGCTTTCTATCCTGTTCCATTGATCTATGTGTCTGTTTTTGTGCTATATGTGTTTTGATTATTATAGCTTTGTAGTATAGTTTGAAATCTGGAGTGTGATACCTCTGCTTTGTTCTTTAAGATTGCTTTGCTATTCAGAGTCTTTTGTGGTTGCATATGAATTTTAGGACTATTTCTTCTATTTCTGTGAAAAGCCCTATTGGTAGGGATTTGACTGGATTTGTAGATTGCTTGGGGTAGTACGGATATTGTAACAATATGAATTCTTCCAATCCATAAGCATGATATGTCTTTCTATTGTTGGTGTTGTCTTCAATTTCTTTCATTAATGTTTTATAGTTTTCAGAGTACAGCTCTTTCACCAACTTGGTTAAGTTTATTCCTAGATATTTTATTCTTTTTGATGCAATTGGAAATGAGACTGTTTTCTTAATTTCTCTTTCTGCTACTTCATTATTAGTGTATGGAAATACAACAAATTTCTGTATATTAATTTTGCATCCTGTAACTTTACTGAATTCCTTTATTACTTCTAGTAGTTTTTTGATGGAATCTTTCAGGTTTTCTATATATAGTATCATGTCATCTGCAAATACTGACCATTTTACTCCTTTCTTACTAATTTGGATGCTTTTAGTTTCTTTTCCTTGTCTGGTTGCTGTTGCTAAGACTTCTAATACCATGATGAATAAAAGTGGCTGCAGTAGAGGAGTACTTGTCTTGTTCCTGATCTTTGCAGGAGTATTTGTCTTGTTACTGATCTTTGAGGAACAGCTCTCATTTTTTCATCGAGTTGGACATTAGCTGTGGCTTTGTCATATATGTACTTTAATATGTTGAGGTATGTTTCCCCTAAACCCACCTTGTTGAGACTTTTTATCATGGGTAGATGTTGAATTTTGTCAAATTCTTTTTCTGCATCTATTGAGATATGATTATTCTTCATTTTGTTTATGTGGTATGTCATGTTGATTGACTTGTGGATATTGAACCATCCTTGTATCCCTGGAATAAAGTCCAGTTGATAGTGGTAAATGATCCTTTAAATGTGTTATTGAATGCAGTTTGGTCGTACTTTGTTGAGGATTTTTGCACCTATGTTCCTCAGGGATATTGACCTGTAGTTTTGGAGGGGTTTTGTAATATTTTATCTGGTTTTCGTATCAGGATAATACTGGCCTGATAGAATGTATTTGGAAGCTTTCTTTAGCCTTGTATTTTTTTTTTTTTGAATAGTTTGAGGAGAATAGGTATGAACTCTTCTTTAAATCTTTGGTAGACTTCATCTGTGAATTCATCTAATCCTGGACTTTTGTTTGTTGGGAAATTTTTATTACTGCTTGAATTTCATTACTAAAATTGGTCTATTCAGATGTTCTACTTCTTCCTGGTTAAGTTTTAAAAGATTGTATGTTTCTAAGTATTTGTCCATTTCTTCTAAGTTGTCCAATTTGTAGGCATATAATTTTTCATAGTAGTCTCTTATAAAGAGACTTATATTTCTGTGGTGCTGGTGATTACTTCTCTTTCATTCCTGATTTTATTTATTTGAGACCTCTATTTGATGAGTCTGACTAAAGTTTTATCAATCTTTTTCATCTTTTCAAAGAACCAACTCTTGGTTTCATTGATCTTTTGTATAGTTTTAGTCTCTATTTTATTTATTTCCACTCCGATCTTTATTTCATTCTGCCTACTAGCTTTGGACTTTATTTGTTCTCTTTTTCTAATTCCTTTAGATGTAAGGTTATATTTTTATATTTGATATTTTTCGTGTTTCTTGATATAGACCTGTATTGCTATAAATTTCTTTCTTAGAACTACTTTTGTCATATCCCAAATATCTTGGGCCATTCTGCTTTCATTTTTATTTGTTTCCAGGTATTTTTTATTTCCTCTTTGATTTCTTAGTTGACCCATTAGTAGCATTTGATTAGCCTCCACATGTTTGTGTTTCTTCCTATTTTTGCCTTGTAATTGATTTCCTGTTTCAAGTCATTTCTGGTTGGAAAGGATGCTTGATATGATTTCAATCTTAAATTTATTGAGACTTGTTTTGTGTCCTAACGTGTGATCTATCCTGGAGAACATTCCATGTGCACTTGAAAGAATGTTGGTTTTGGATGAAATATTACATATAATGTGGCCACTCCCTTCTGGTCTGCAAAATTTCTGGTGAAAAGTCAGCTGATAACCTAGTGAGGTTTCCCTTGCATATAGCTGTTTTCTTTTCTCTTGTTGCTTTTAAAATTCTCTCTTTAATTATTGTTGTGTGTCATGGTATGGATCTCGTTAGGTTCATCTTCTTTGGAGTTTTCTGTGCTTCCTGAACCTGTTATTTTCCCCAGATTAGGGAAGTTTTAAGCTATCATTTCTTCAAGTAAGTTTTCTGCACCTTTCTCTTTTCTCCTCTGGGATTCCTATGATGTGAATGTTTGCCTGATGTTGTCCAAGAAATTTCTTAACCTAGCCTCTTTTTAAATTATTGTTTTCTTTTAGCTGTTCAACTTGGCACTTTCTATTACTCTGTCTTCTAAATCACTAATCAATTTTTCTGCATCCTCTAACTTACTGTTGATTCCCTTCAGTGTATTTTTCATTTATGTTCATTTCATTCAGTTATTATATTCTTCAACTCTAATTGTTTCTTTTTTATATATTTTCTGTTCTATATCTCTGAAGTTCTCACTGAGTTCGTCCAATTTTCTCTTGAGTCTGGTGAGCATCTTTATGACCATTACTTTGAACTCTTTATCAGGTAGATTGCTTATGTCTGCTCCATTTAGTTCTATTTCTGAAGTTTTATCTTATTCTTTCATTTTGAGGATATTTCTGTCTCATTTAGATTGACTTTCTGTGTTTGTTTCTGTGAATTAGGCAGAACAGCTACTTCTCCAAAACTTGAAGGAATGGTTTTGTGTATGGTCATCCCCTGTGTAGATTGTGTGTGCCTGCTGACTTTGGCTGTCATGCATGTTCTGAGAGTCTCAAGGCACTCAGTGCTGGGAGCCACCCTAATGGGATGGCCAGAGCTAAGTTGGATGTGGGCCAGGGTAATCCTGGGGCTTTTAGCACAGAGGGCACCCTGGCAAGACAGCTGAAGCTTAAGTGGTTGCAAGCCAGACTACCCTAGGCATTTGCACACTGGGCATGCTGATGGGGCTACTGGAGCCTAGTCAGGTATAGGTCAGGGTGTCAGGGGTGCTCTGCATCATGGGTCACAGACAAATCATCTGGAGCCAAAGTGGTATGAGCCTGAAATGTGCCAGGATGCTTTGCACCTGTGTAACTTTGATGAGATGGCTGGAGCTATAGTGAGCACTGACATGGGGTATCCCAATATGCACCATGGTAAGGCCACCCTGCTGGGATATTTGGGGATGGTGCAGGCTGGGGACTAGAACTTCCTACACTGTCTTTAATAGTGAAAAATTACCTTTATTCTAAATCCACTTTTATCCCCTCTTCTAGGTTAAACAAAGCAGTTTCTTAAGGCTTTCATTCTGAATGTAGCAAAAAAAAAAAAAAGGTACTAGGTTTCAAACAGGAAGTTGTAGGAAATAGAAGGTTACAAAACTAGGATTATATTTCTACATTCACCATTGAACAACAATGGTGGACTCTCTGTTTCCAAACCTGTGAAACAGGGACACTATAGAGGCTTACAGTAGAGGGAAGAATATGCAGGCTTCAGATCAGAGTTTCTGGGTTTAGTTCCAGGCTCAATCACATACAGCTAACATACCTGGAATGAGTTATTTAACTTCTCTTTCAGTTTTCTAGCCAGAAAGCAGGAATGTAATAATCATAGGAAATGCTGTGAGGATGAAATGATATTATATATAAATCACTTAGAACTGATGCATGCATATAGTTAGTGGTCCCTCAAATGTTAGTTAGCTTCTACCATCATTATCATCATCATCATCTTCCAGACTATCCCTTAGAGTTCTGTGTAAAGCACAAATGAATATACAAATTCGTTGCAAACTGCAAAGAACTGTATGTTATGATTGTTTTGTTTTATTTTATTTTATTTCATTTTATTTTTAGACAGAGAGAGAGAGCGTGTGTATGAGCAGGGGAGAGGGGCAGAGGGAGAGAGAGAGAGAATCTTAAGCAGGCTCCAGGCTCAACACTTGGTTTACTTCCCAAGACTCACTTCAAGACTGATCTCTTTGTGATGGCCAATCCTGAAAGATTATATCACGCTGGTATCATGAGTTGGATGCTCAACTGACTGAGCCACCTAAGCACCCAAAGTTATAAATATTTTAAATAAAAAGTCCAGATCTAATAGTCTGAGATATCCCAGACTATATTAAAACCGTAATGCGTCTCTCAGAGAGAGGTAGCATACTCCATATATGCCTTGAGAGAGTCTTATTTTTTCAACAGATGGAAGCTAGGTGTCAAGAAAGCCCACCTGCTTATTCCAGTCCTAATGTTGTGTGGTAGGAAAATTCTTTCACCAATCTGTGCTTCAGTCTCCTCTTCTTTCCAGAATGCCATGGCTTCAGCTGCCTCATCCAATGATCTTTGTAGGCAAGGAGGCAACTTGTGCCCAAAGAGAGAGGAGTGTTTGCTGCCTAAGAGAGAGAAAGCCTGCAGGAAGTTCAGGAAGTGGAAGAGCAGTGTGGGACATGGTGAAATGTAGAAGACAAACATGGGAATCTGCAAGGTCAGAGCTGCTTTTCCAGCAGCAGACCTGGGAGAGGTGTGATATACTCAAAAAGAGCAACAGTTGAGGCAGGATGGAGAATCTAACATAGAAAGGCAAGGAGAAATAAGTGGCAGATTGCCTATTTTTTGGTAGAAATATCACCTGTCAACTCAGGTGAGAAAGAAATGCACTATATTTTTCTCTTACTGAACTATTGAGCTCCAATTTCTAAAGTGGTAGAGACACCCTCAAGCGTTTCCTGTCCCAGTCTTTATAGCTCTCTCTTACACATCCAGCAGGAAGTTCTCAAGTGTTTCATCACCAATGAAGTCTTTCCTAATCACATGATATAAAATAGCAGCCTCAATCCTATTCCAATCTCTTTCTACGCTGTTCTGCTTTATTCTTTTTCCACTACACTAGTCACTACTTAATATATCTCTATATAATTTGTATAGTTTATCTTCCCCCACAAAATTGAAGCCCCAGGGGGATTTTGTTGAAAAACAAGACCACCTGTGACAATATAACTTAGATGGTCTACAGTCACGTCAGCATGACTTAGTTGTTTGTTACAGAAAAACGTTGGCCAGAAAAGGCAAGGCTGTAAGCCAATAAATAACTTTATGGTTTACTTCAAAAAATTCCCTCAGAACAATTTATCAAAGGCAATGACCTGCTCACCTGGACAGTTTGCTCATCAATGATGGTTTACTTACCAAGACTCACTTCAAGACTGATATCTTTGTGGTGGCCAATCCTGAAAGATTACATCACAGTCTCTGTTGAATTCCATTCCATTCCTCACTTTGAAAGACCTACCTTAAACTACTTGATCTCAGACCCAAAATCACACTATTTTAGTTTGACTTCTTTCTGTGACACTCTTAAAACTCCATCAAGGTAGTATCACTTACTGTAGCAAATTCTAATAAATTTACCTCTGCTTTATTAACAGGTCGTCTGGTGATATTTTCAGGGAAATCAACATTGTTTGGTTTAATTCTGTATTTATAGGAAGATGATAGGAGCTCTATAAGAATTCGTTGAATGAATAAATGAACAAAGGAATTTATATAGGGTTTCCACCCTCCAGTCTCTGCAATTTGTTGATGGGGCTTATGAAGTGGTACCTGGTCTGTGGTGCAACTTCTCAGTCCAGAGTGGTATCTGTTATGACATTAGTCATCCCTTTGGCCATTGGATCCAGAAGGGTCATTCTTTTGTTCTTTTCTGTCCTTGCTTCTCAAAGCCCTAATGCAATTCTTGGTTATTTCTGTATAGTCATCATTTTGTACTTCCATGCTATGCACAAACTGCAAAAAAAAAACTCACTAGGGTTGTGTTAGTCTTTTTTCCATATTTTTGCCACTTTGCATGCTAAATCTATCTATCTATCTATCTGTCTGTCTATCTATCATCTATCTATCATCTATCATCTATCTCTTTTAATTTAATTTAATTTAATTTAATTTAAATTTTCTCCAAATTTTTCTTTAAATCCTACTTAGTTAACAATAGTATAATATTGGTTTCAGGAGTAGCATTTAGTGATTCATCACTTATATATAACACACAGTGCTCATCATCATAAATGCCCTCCCTAAAATCCATCACCCATTTAGCTCACCCCCATCCACTTCCCTCCATCAACCCTGTTTGTTTTCTATAATTAAGAGTTTGTTTCCCACTTTTTTCCCCTTCCCATATGTTCCTCTGTTTTGTTTCCTAAATTCTACATGTGAGTGAAAACATATGGTATTTGTCTTTCTCTAACTGACTTTGCTTAGCTTAATACACTCTAGCTCTATCTACATATTTGCAGATAAATGGCAACATTTCATTCTTTTTGTTGGCTTAATAATATTCCACTGGATATATACATCACTTCTTCTTTACCCATTCATCAGTCAATGGACATTTGGTCTCTTTCTATAGTTTGACTATTGTTGATTGTGCTACTATAAACATTGGGGTGCATGCACCCCTTCAAATCTGTATTTTTGTATCCTTTGGGTAAATACCTAGTAGTGCGATTGCTGGATTATAGGATAGTTCTATTTTTTAATTTTTGAGAAACCTCCATACTGTTTTACAGAATGGCTGCACCACTTTGAATTCACAACAGTGTAAGAGAGTTCCCCTTTCACTGCTTCTTCATCAACATCTCTTATTTCCTGTGTTAATTTTAGTCATTCTTACAAGTGTGAGGTGGTATCTCATTATGGTTTGATTTGTATTTCTGTGATGTTGAGCATCTTCCCATGTGTCCATTAGCCATCTGGATGTCTTCTTTGGCAAAATATCTATTCATGTCTTCTGCTCATTTCTTAACTGGATTATTTGGCTTTTGGATGTTGAGTTTAATAAGTTCTTTATTAAACTATACTTTAATATATTATATTAATATACATACTATATATGTGTGTATAATATATTTTAAACTAACCCTGCATCAGATATGTCATTTGCAAATATCTTCTCCCATTTTGTATGCTGCCTTTCAGTTTTGTTGGTTATTTCCTTTGCTGTGCAGAAGCTTTTTATCTTGATGAAGTCCCAAAAGTTCATTGTTGCTTTTGTTTCCCTTGCCTTTGGTGACACATGTAGTAAGAAATTGCTACAGCTGAGGTCAGAGAAGTTGCTGCCTGTGTTCTCCTCTACAATTTTGATGGTTTCCTGTCTCACCTTTACGTCTTTCATCCATTTTGAATTTATTTTTGTGTATGGTGTAAGAAAGTGGTACAGGTTCATTCTCTTGCCTGTGGTTGTCCAGTTTCCCCAACATCATTTTTTGGAGAGACTGTCTTTTTTCCATTGGATATTCTTTCCTGATTTGTCAAAGATTAGTTGACCATATACTTGTGGGTCTATTTCTAGTTTTCTATTCTATTCCATTGATCTATGTGTCTGTTTTTTGTGCCAGTGCCATACTATTTTGATGACTACAGCTTTGTAATGTAGCTTAAAGTCTGGAATCGTGATGCCTCCAGACTTGCTTTCTTTTTCATGATTAATTTGTCTATTTGGGGTCTTTTGTGGTTCCATACAAATGTTAGAATTATTTGTTCTAGCTCTGTGAAAAATGCTGGTGGTATTTTGAAAGGGGTTGCATTGAATATATATATTGTTTTGGGTAGTATATATATTTTAACAATCTTCTTCCAATCCATGAGCATGGAACTTTTTCCCATTTCTTTATGCCCTCTTCAGTTTCTTTCATAAGTGTTCTATGGGTTTTCAGAGTACACAAATCCTTTGCTTCTTTGATTAGGTTTATTGCTAGGTATCTTATTGTTTTTGTTCCAATTGCAAATGGTATTGATTCCTTGATTTCTTTTTCTGATGCTTCATGTTGTGTACAGAAATGCAACAGATTTCTGTACAATGATTTTATATCCTGCAACTTTGCTGAATTCATATATTAGTTCTAGAAAATTATTAGTGGAGTCTTTCAGGTTTTCTACATAGAATATCATGTTGTCTGCAAATAGTGCGAATTTGACTTTCCCCTTGCCATTTTGGATGCCTTTTGTTTCTTTTTGTTGTCTGATTGCTGAGACTAAGACTTCTAGTAGTATATTAAATAGTAATGGAGAAATTGTACATCCCTGTCTTGTTTCTGACCATAGAGGAAAAGATCTCAGTTTTTCCCAATTAAGGATGATATTAACTGTGGGTCCTATGTGTATGGCTTTTATGATGCTGGAGTATCATCTATACTTGCTTTGTTGAGGGTTTTTTTTTAAATCAAAAGTGGATGCTATATTTGTGAAATGCTTTTTTTGCATCTATTGAGAAGGTCATTTGGATTTTTATCCTTTCTTTTATTAATGTAGTATATCATGGTGATTGATTTGCAAATATTGAACCAGCCCCATAGCACAGGAATAAATCCCACTTGATCATGGTGAATAATTCTTTTTTGTACTGTTGGATTTGATTTGATGGGATCTTGTTGAGAATTTTTGCATCCATGTTCGTCAGAGATACTGGTCTGTATTCTCCTTTTTAATGGGATCTTAGTCTGGCTTCAGAATCAAGGCAATGCTGGCCTCATAAAATGCTCTCCTTCCATTTCTATTTTTTGGGGAATAGCAGTTTGAGAGAATAGATGTTAACTCTTCTTTAAATGTCTGGTAGGATTCCCCTGGGAACCCATCTGGCCCTGGACTTTTGTTTGTTTGGAGATTTTTTTGTAGTTTTTTATAAGTTTTTATTAATCTTGTTTATTTTGAGAGAGGGAGCAAACGAGCGAGAAGGGGAAGGGCAGAGAGAGGAGAGAGAGGATCCCAAGCAGGCTCCGTGCTGTCAGCACAAAGCCTGATGCAGGGCTCAAACTCACAAACAGTGAAATCAAGAGTTGGAGGCTTAACTGACTGAGCCACCCAGGCAACACTGTTTAGAGATTTTTGATTACTGATTCAATTTCTTTGCTGGTTATGGGTCTTTTCAAATTTCTATTTCTTCCTTTTTCAGTTTTGGTAGTTTGTGTGTTTCTAGGAATCTGTCCATTTCTTCCAGATTGCCCCTTTTCTTGGCATATAATTTTTCATAGTATTCTCTTATAATTGTATTTCTGTGGTATTAATTGTGATCTCTCCTCTTTCCTATGTGATTTTATCTATTTGTGTCCTCTCTCTTTTCTTTTTGATAAGTCTGGCTAGGGATCTATCAATTTTATTAATTCTTTCAAAGAATCAGCTCTTAGGTTTTTTGATCTGTTCTACTTGTTTTTGTTATTGCTGCTGCTGCTGCTGTTGTTGTTATTGTTGTTGTTGGTTCCATATAGTTTATGCTCTAATCTTTGTTATTTCCCTTCTTCTTCTGGCTTTATGCTGTATTCTCTCTTCCTTTCCTAGCTCTTTAAGGTGTAAGATTAGGTTGTATACTTGAGACTTTTCTTGCTTCTTGAGGTGGCCTGTATTACAATGTACTTCCTTCTTAGAACCGCTTTTGCTGCATCCGAAAGGATTTGGACTGTCATGTTTTCATTTTCACTTGCTTCCATGTATTTTTTAAATTTATTTTTAATTTCCTAGTTAACCTATTCATTATTTAGTAGGCTGTTTTTTTAATCTTCTTCTATGTGTGGTCTTCCCAAATTTTTTCTTGTGGTTGACTTCAAGTTACATAGCATAGTGATCGGAAAATATGCATGGTATGATCTCAATCTTTTTGTGTCTGTGGAGGACTGACTCTTGATTTCAACTCAGGTTTTGATCTCATGGTTTTGAGATCAAGCCCCACATCAGGCTCTGTGCTGATGATACAGGCTCTGTAGCGTTAGCTTGGGATTCTGATTTCTCTGCCCTTCCCCCACTCTTTTTCTCACTTTCTCAAAATAAATACATAAAGAATAAAAAAATAAAATAGTGTTTGCATTTCATTTGGTAAGTGCCTAGTGGAATTACTGGATCACATATTTCTAGGCTAATTTGGGGGAAAAGCCTCCATATTGTTTCCCACAGTGGTTGCACCAATTTACATGTCCCACTAATAATGTGTGATAGTTCCTTTCTCTCCACATCTTTGCCAACCCTTGCTATTTCTTGCCTTTTTTTATTTTACCAATTCTGACAAGTGTAAGGTGACATCTCATTATGGTTTTGATTTGCATTCCCCGATGAGTCATGTTGAACATCTTTTCATGGTTCTGTTGGCTATCTGTATCTCTTCTTTAGAGAAATATCTGTTCATGAATTTTTCCCATTTTTAATTGGGTTATTTGGTATTGTGTACTTTTTTATGTATCTTGGACACTAACCCTTTATCGATTATGTCATTTGCAAATACCTTCTGCCATTCAGTAGGTTGTCTTGTTATTTTGTTGATTGTTTCCTTTGCTGTACAGAAGCTTTTTATTTTCATGTAGACCCAATAGTTTATTTTTGCTTTTGTTTCCATTTTCTCAGAAGAATTATCTAGAAAAATGTTGCTATGACTGATTTCAGAGAAATTACTGCCTATGCTCTCTTCTAAGGACTTTTATGCGTTCAGGTCTCACATTTAGGTGTTTAATCCATTTTTAGTTTTTGTGTATGTGCATGGTGTAAGCAAGTGGTCCAGTTTCATTCTTTTGCATATGGCTGTCCAGTTTTCCCATCACCATTTATTGAAGAGACTATCTTTTCCCCTTGTATATTCTTGACTCCTTTGTTAAAGATTAATTAACCATATAATCATGGGTTTATTTCTGGGATCTCTATTCCATTGATTTCTGTGTCTGTTTCCATGCTGATATCATACTGTTTTGATTGCTGCAGCTTTGTAGTATGTCTTAAAATCTGGGGTTGTGACACTTCCAGCTTTGTTCTTTTTCAAGATTGCTTAGGTTCTTGGGGTCTTTTGTGATTCCATAGAAAAATTAGGATTATTTGTTCAAGTTCTGTGAAATATTCTGGTGGTATTTTGATAGAGACAGCATTAAATCTGTACATTGCAGGGGCATCTGGATGGCTCAGTTGTTTGAGCGACCAACTTTGGTTCAGGTGATGACCTCGTGGTTCATGAGTTCGAACCCCACATTGGGCTCACTAGTGTCAGCATGTCAACACAAAGCCTGCTTCAGATCCTCTGTCCCCCTCTCTCTGCCCCTCCCCTGCTTTCACTCTCCCAAATAAATAAATAAATAAATAAATATCTGTACATTGCTTTGGGCAGTATGGACATTTTAACAACATTGATTCTTCCGATCCATGAGTATGGAATATCTTTGTTGTCTTCAGGTATTTTTTATCAATGTTTTATAGTTTTCAGAATACAGGTGTTTAACCTCCTTGGTTAAGCTTATTCTTAGCTATTTTTTAAATGTTTATGTGTTTGTTTTGAGAGAGAGAGCACAAGTATGGGAGGGACACAGAGAGAGATAGAGACACAGAATCCAAAATAGGCTCCAGGCTTCAAACTGTCAGCACAGAACCCAACATGAGGCTCAAACTCACAAGCCATGAGATCATGACCTGAGCCGAAGTTGGACACTTAACCGACTGAGCCACCCAGGCACCCCAGCTATTTTCTTATTTTTGGTACAAATGTAAATGTGATTATTTTCTTAATTTCTCTTTCTGATACTTCATTATTAGTGTATAGAAATTCAGTGGATTTCTTTATGTTAATTTTGTATCCTGCAAACTTAATGAATTTATTTATTAGTTCTAGTAGTTTTTGGTGGAGTCTGGTTTTTCCACATTCATGTCATCTGCAAATAGTGAAAGCTTTACTTCTTTCTTACCTATTTGGATGCCTTTTATAACTTTTTCTTGTCTGATTGCTGTGGCTAGGACTTCCAGTACTATGTTGAATAAATGTAGTGAGAGTGGACTTTCTTGTCTTGTTCCTGATCTTGGGGGAGAAGCTCTGTTTTTTCACCATTAAGTATGATGCTAGCTGTGGATTTTTCATTTAAAGCCTTTATTATGTTGAGGTATGTTTCCTCCAAACCTACTTTTTCAGTGTTTTTAACATGAATGGATGTTGTATGTTGTCAAATGCTTTTTCTGCATCTTTTGAAAAACATATGATTTTTACTATTTGTCTTGCTGATATGATGTATCATATTGGTGAGAATGAAAGAATTCTCAAAATGGAGAATTTTGAAACACCCTTGCATCATAGGAATAAATTCCACTTGATCATGGTGAATTCTTTTTTAAATGTATTGTTATATTCAGTTTGCTAGTATTTTCTTGAGATTTTTTGCATCTGTGTTCATCAGGGATATTGGACTGTAATTCCTCCTCCCCCCCTTTTTTTGTAATGTCTTTATCTAGTTTTTGTATCAGGGTAATCCTGACCTCATAGGATGAATTTGGAAGCTTTCCTTCCTCTTTTATTTTTTAAAATAGTTTGAGAATAGATATTAACTCTTCTTTAAATGTTTGGTAGAATTTTACCTGTGAAGCCATCTAGTCCTGGACTTTTGTTTGTTGGGAATTTTGTTTATGTTTATTTATTTTTGCGAGAGAGAGACAGAGAATAAGCAGGGAAGGGGCAGAGAAAGAGAGAGAGAGAGAGACAGAGTATGAAGCAGGCTTCAGGCACTGAGCTGTCAGCATGGAGCCCGATGCAGGGCTCAAACTCACAAACCATGAGATCATGACCTGACCTTAACTGACTGAGCCACCCAGGCACCCTGGGAAATTTTTTGATTACTGATTGAATTTCAGTGCTAGTAATCAGTCTGTACAAATTTTCTATTTATTTCTGATTCATTTTTAGGTTATATGTTTCTAGGAATATATATATTTCTCCTTGTCTAATTTGTTGGCATATACTTTTTAATATTCTCTTATATTCCTTTGTATTTCTGTGGTGTCAATTGTTATTTTTCCTCTGTCATTTATGATTTTGAGTCCTCTCTCTCTCTCACTTTGATGCATCTGGCTAAAGGTTTATTGTTAATCTTTTCAAAGAACCAGCTCCTGGTTTCTTTGATCTATTCTATTTTTTTGTTTGTTTCTATATCATTCATTTTTGCTCTGATCTTTATTATTTCCCTCCTTCCACTGGTTTTGGGTTTGATTCTTTTTTATTGTTTTTTTTTTAACCTCCTTTAGATGTAAGGTTAGGCTGTTTATTTGAGATTTTTCTTGCTTCTTGAGGTAAGCCTGTATCACTATAAACTTTCCCCTTAGAACAGTTTTTCCTGCATCTTGAAGATCTTGGATCATTGGGTTTTCATTTTCACTTGTCTCCATGTATTTTTTACTTCCTCTTTGATTTCTTGGTTGACCCATTCATTGTTTATTAACATGTTATTTAACTTCCATGTATTTGTTCTCTTTCCAGATATTTTCTTGTGGTTGATTTCTAGTTCCATAGTGCTGTGCTCAGAAAAGATGCATGATAGTATGACCAGTCTTTTTGAATTTGTAGAGATTTTTTTGTGGCCTATTATATGATATATTCTGGAGAATGTTCCATGAATGTGTGTACTCTGCTCTTTTTGGATGAATGTCCTGAATGTATCTATTAAATCCATCTGGTCCAATGTGTCATTCAAAGCCATTGTTTCTTTATTGATTTTTTTTTGTTTGGGCGACCTATCCATTGATGTACGTTGGGTGTTAAAGTCCCCTACTATTATTGTATTACTATTAATTACTTCCTTTATGTGTGTTATTAACTGATTTATGCATTTGGGTGTTTTCTTGTTGGGTGCATAAATATTTACAATTGTTATATCTTGTTGGATTGTCCACTTTATTTTTATACAGTGTCCTTCTTTGTCTCTTGCTACAGTCTTTGTTTTAAGGTCTATTTTGTGCAATATAAGTATAGCTACAAGGGCTTTCTTTTCACTTCCATTTGCATGATAAATGCTTTCTATCCCCTCACTTTCAATCTGCTTGTGTCCTTAGGTCTAAAATGAGTGTCTTGTAGGCAGCTTATAGATGGGTTTGCCCTTTTCTCTATTTGGTCATCCTATGTCTTTTTTTTCTTTTGGAACGTTTTTCCATTTACATTCACAATAATTATTGATAGGTATGTACTTATTGGCTTTTTTACTTGTTTTACACTTGCTTTTGTAGGGTTTTGGGGTTTTTTTTGTAGTTTTGTAGTTCTCTGTTCTTTTCTTCTCTTGCTCTCTTTTCTCATGATTTGCTTGCTTTCTTTAGACTTATACTTGGATTTCTTTCTTTTTAGTTTTTACATATTTGTTACTAGTGTTTGATTTGTGGTTACCATTAGGTTTATATACATCATCTAATGCCTAGAGAAGTCTGTATTAAGTTGATTGTTCCTTAAGTTTACCAATTCTTTACTCCCTCCCACTGAAGGTGGGAGGTTTTAGGTATAAGGTGTCATACTTCATTTTATTTTGTGAATCCCTTGACTGATGTTTATAGATACATTTAATTTTATTGTTTTTGTGCTTCCTACAACTTTCTATTTATGGTCTTTCATTTCTACTCAAAATATCCCCTTTAACATTACTTGTAGGGCTGGTTTAATGGTCATTGATTCCTTTAACTTTTGTTTATCTGAGAAACTCTTTATCTTTCCTTTTATTCTCAAAGATAACCTTGCTGGATAGAGTATTCTTGGTTGCAGGGTTTTTTCTTTCATCACTTTCAATATATTGTACCACTCCCTTGTGGCCTGCAATGTTTCTGCTGAAAACATCAACCGAGAGCCTTATGGGGTTTGCCTTGTAGGTGATTTCTTTTTTTCTTGCTGCTTTGCAATTCTCTCTTTATCACCATTCTTTGCCCTTTTAATTACTATGTGTCGTAGTGTGGACCTCCTTGGGTTTATTTTATTGTGGGCTCTGTGCCTTCTAGATCTGGATTTCTGTTTCCTTCCCCAGATTTGGGAAGTTTCCAGCTATTATTTCTTTAAGTACATTTTATCCCCCCTTTTCTCTGTCTTCTCCTTCTGGGATCTCTATAATGCAAATGTCATTGACTTGCTGTCACTGAGTCTCCTAAGTCTATTTTCATTTTTTTTATTATTTTTCCTATCTCCTGTTCATCTTGATTGCTTTACATTACCCTGTCCTACAGGTTGTTTATCTTTGTTTTGCTTCCTCTAGTCTACCATATATTCTCTCTAGTGTATTTTTAATTTAATTATTGAACTCTTCATCTCTGATTGGTTCCTTTTATGTTTTCTCTCTGTTGAGGGTCTCACTGAGGTCTTCCACTCTTTTCTCAAGTCTGGTGAGTGTTTTTATTACTTTACTAAATATCATGTCATAGTATCTATCATTACTTTAAATATTCTATCAGTCATAGTGCATATCTGTGTTTTAGCTCTCTTGCTGTGGTTTTGTCCTATTCTTTCCTTTGAGACATGTTCCTCTGTGTCCTCATTTTTTGTAATCTCTGTGTCTTTTTCTATGTGTTAGGAAAGTCAGCTATGTCTCCTGCTCTTAAAAGTAGTGGTCTCATGAAGAAGAGTTCCTGCAGTGCCCTGAAGTGTAATGTTCTCTGTTCACTAGAACATGGTGTTTGAGGGATGTCTCTTCTGTGTATTGTGTTCACTCTACTGTGGTGGCTGAGCTGTGTTTACTTTTTGTCCAGTCATCTGCTATGGCTCTCTTTGCCTGTTGTGGGCAGGATTTTATCCCCGTGTTGTTAGTGGCCAGTCTGAGGCTACCCTGGGCTTGAATTGAATCAGATCAGGCATTTGTCAGAGATACAATAGCACTGAACTACAGGGCACTTTCCCAGGGTTGTCCCCTGAGAAGATTTCATTGGTGGACAGGACCCGTAGTCAGACCAGGTGTCTGGTCCAAGCCCACTGCTGGCATCACAGTTGGACTGGTATGTGTTATTATCTTTCCCTCTCCCCAGAAGTGGTGTGGACTCCTACCAGGGCTGCTTGCACACTGCCAAATTTGTGGCTCCATTTGGATGGGCTCCGGCCAAGGATGTATTAGAGAGGGAAGTCTGCAGGAGAATGTCGAAATGGAGTACGTGTGTTATTAAGGTTTTGCAGGTCTGTTGTGGGAAGAGACCTGGAGCTGCTTTAGAAAACTGCAGTGAGGCTGAAGGGGGTTGATCTGCAGAAGAGGGGGGAGGAGCGCGGGGGGTGTTCACAAAGTTTACAGGAGTCGGCTGTAGGAGGACACCTGGAACTGAAGCTGGCTGGAGGAGGCATGTCCACAAGAGAATGTGAGGGCAATGTGCACTGTTAGCAAGTTAGGTGGAGAAAGTTGGCTATGTACTGCTTCTTACAAGTGTCAGTGTGAAGTGTCAGTGTGTCTAGGCTGGGAGACAGGGGAGGGAAATGGAGCCTTCCAGCTCCCTTATTCTTGTAGAAGTCTCCTAAGGATTTCTGCCTATCCAGTACATGATCTGAGATTAGTAAGTAAGTCTCCTTTCCCTATACCCTGGGTGTTTTCCAAACCTATTTCTATTCTGTATCTCTGTGGGATGGTTTGTTGTACTGTCTCTTTAAGGACAAGGACTCAGTTTCCTCTCACCCTCTAGCTCTCCCTGAGCTGAGCCTGCTGATTTCTAAAGTTCCAGGTGGTAAGCCCCAGTGATTATAAGTACTCATGAAATTAGGCCCCTCTGGTTTTCACAGCCACATGTTATGGGGATTTGTCTTCCCTATGCAGGTTCCCCTTGCCTGGGGTGCTAGGTTTGAGGGTCTATTTCTCTCCCTTCTATGTGCCTGTGGCATCCCTCCCTCCTATGGACAGTCCCATGGATCTGTTTAGCTCCCATCCATGGCTCTGATCTTCCTACCCTCTTTGATATGGCCTCTTCCCTATGCTTAGCTGTGACGAATCTGTTCTGCCAGGCTTTGAGTCATTTTCTGGGTTATTCTCAGTGATAAGTGTGTTATCTAAGTGTATTTACAGTATGAGGTAAGCTTAGAACCCTCATACTGTGCCATCTTCCCAGGAAGTCCCCAGTGAATGATTTTTTCAATATATTGTGTTTTTTTTTCTTTCTTTTCAACTTTTTTTTTTGGGGGGGGGGGTGGACAGAGAGAGACAGAGCATGAACAGGGGAGGGGCAGAGAGAGAGGGAGACACAGAATCGGAAACAGGCTCCAGGCTCTGAGCCATCAGCCCAGAGCCTGACGCGGGGCTCGAACTCAGGGACCGCAAGATCGTGACCTGGCTGAAGTCGGACGCTTAACCGACTGCGCCACCCAGGCGCCCCTTCAATGTATTGTTTAACTTGGTTTGCTAATACTTTGTTGAGGATTTTTGTATCTTTGTTGATCAGAAATATTGGCCTATAGTTTTCTTTTCTTTCTTTCTTTTTTGGTAATGTATTCTTGTGGTTTTGGTATTAAAGTAATACTCATAGAATGTATTTGGAAGTTTTCCTTTCATTATATTTTTTACAATAGTTTTAAGAGAATAGGTATTAACTCTCCTTTAAATATTTGTTAGAATGCAATGTGAAGCTGTCTGGTCCTGGACTTTTGTTTGTTGGAAGGTTTATTATTATTATTATTACTGATTCAGTTACATTACTAATAATAGGTCTGTTCTAATTTTCTACTTATTCCTGATTCAGATTTGGGAGATTATGTTTCTAGGAATTTATCGACTTCTCTGTTGTCCAGTTTGTTGGCATATACTTTTTCATAGTATTCTCTTATAATCCTTAATATTTCTGTGGTGTCAGTTATTATTCTCCCTTGTCATTTCTGATTTTACTTTAGCTCTTCTTGTTTTCTTGGTGAGTCTGGCTAAAGATTTATCCATTTTGTTTATCTTTTCAAGCAAGCAGCTCATGGTTTCATTGACCTTTTCTATTATGTTTTAGTCTCCATTTTATTTTTTGTGCTGAAATCTTTTTTATTTATTTTCTTCTAGCTTTGTGAATTGTTTCTTTTTTCTTTGTTGTTTTGTTTTTATCACCTGTAAGTGTAAGTTTAGGTTGTCTGAGATTTTTCTGGTTTCTTGATATAGGCCTATATCTCTAGAAACTTCTCTCTTAGAACTGGCCTTTGCTACATCCCAAAGAATTGTACGATTGTGTCTTTATTTTCATTTGTTTCCATGTATTTTTTTTTAATTTTTTTTTTCAACATTTATTTATTTTTGGGACAGAGAGAGACAGAGCGTGAACAGGGGAAGGGCAGAGAGAGAGGGAGACACAGAATCGGAAACAGGCTCCAGGCTCTGAGCCATCAGCCCAGAGCCCGACGCGGGGCTCGAACTCCCGGACCGCGAGGTCGTGACCTGGCTGAAGTCGGACGCTTAACCGACTGCGCCACCCAGGCGCCCCATGTTTCCATGTATTTTTTAAAATTTCTTAATTTTTTGATTGACCCACTGGTTTTTTAGTAGCATGTTTAATCTGCATGTGCTTGTGTTCTTTCCAGATTTTTTCTTGTAATTTATTTCTAATTTTATACCATGTGGTGAGAAAAAAAAAATGTTTAACATTATTTCAAGCTTCTTAAATTTATTAACACTTGTTTTGTGTCCTGACATGTGATGTATCCAGGAGAATATTCCCTATGCACTTGAAAAGAATATGTATTCCGCTCTTTTTGGATGGAATGTTCTGTATATAGCTGTTAGGTACATCTGGTCTAGTATATCATTCAAAGCCACTGTTTCTTTTTTGATTTTCATCTGGATGATCTATCTATTGATGTAAGTGTGGTGTTAAAGTACCCTGCTATTATTGTATTATTGTCCATTTCCTCTCTATGTCTGCTAATATTTACTTTATGTATTTAGATTGTCCTATGTTGGGGGCATAGATATTTATAAGTGTTATATTCTCTTGTTGGATTGATCTCTTTATCGTTATGTAGTGCCCTTCTTTGTTAATTGTCACAGTCTTTGCTTTAAAACCTGTTTTGTCCAATATAAATATTGCTACCTTGACTTTTTTTTTTTTTTTTTTTTTTGCTTCCATTTGCATGGCATGTTTGTCCATCCCTTCACTTTCAATCTATATGTATCTTTAGGCATAAAGTGAGTCCCTTGCAGGCAGTATACAGGTCTTGCTTTTTGATTCATTCAGTCACTATTCTTTTGTTTGGAGCATTTAGTTCATTTTTATTTAAAGTAGTCATTTATAGGTATGTACTTATCAGCATTTTGTTCATTGTTTTCTGCTTGTTTTTTTAAAAACTCTTTCGGGGCGCCTGGGTGGCGCAGTCGGTTAAGCGTCCGACTTCAGCCAGGTCACGATCTCGCGGTCCGTGAGTTCGAGCCCCGCGTGGGGCTCTGGGCTGATGGCTCAGAGCCTGGAGCCTGTTTCCGATTCTGTGTCTCCCTCTCTCTCTGCCCCTCCCCCGTTCATGCTCTGTCTCTCTCTGTCCCAAAAATAAATAAACGTTGAAAAAAAATTTTTTTAAATAAAAAAAATAAAAACTCTTTCTATTTTTTCTTCTCTTGCATTCTTCCATTATCATTTGATAGATTTTTATTTTTAAGTGTTGTGCTTGTATTCCTTCATCTTTATTTTTTATACATCCATCATAAGTTTTTCATTTGGGATTACCATTGGGTTAATGTATAATATCTTATGGGTATAGCAGTGTATATAGCAAGTTGATGGTTCCTTACATTCAAACACATTCAGTAAATTTTTACTCCCTGTTCCACATTTTATGTAGATGTCATATTTTACACCTTTTTTATTTTGTATGTTTCTTGCCTAATTTTTATATTTATACATGATATTACTTTTGTGTTTTAACCCCCATCCATTACTGAATTTCCAAGTGATTAGTCTACTACTTTTACTATTTGTCTTCTTTTAACTGAATTTTTTTTTCAAAATTTTCTTACTTCTAGCTACGACCCTTTTTTTTCCACTTAAAGAATTCACTTTAACCTTTCCTGTAGGCTGGTTTAGTGGTGATGAACTCCTGCTTTTGTTTAGGAAACTTTGTCTCTCCTATTCTCAATGATAATCTTTCTGGGTATTCTTGGTGCTGAGGGGTTTGTTTGTTTGTTTGTTTTTTCTTTCAGCACTTGAAATATATCATGCCACTCCCTTCTGGCTTGCAAAATTTATGCTGAAAAATTAGATGATAGCCTTATGGGGTTTCCTTTTTGTATGTAGCTGTTTTATTTTCTCCTGCTGCTTTTAAAATTCTCTATTGTTACTTTTTACCACTTTAATTATTATATGTCATGGTGTGAAGCTCCTTTTGATCATCTTGTTAGGGGCTCTCTGTGCTTCCTGGATTGAGATGTCAATTTCCTTTCCCGGTTTAGGGAAGTTTTTATCTATTATTTCTTCAAATAAGTTTTCTACCCTTCTCTCTCTCTCTCTCTCTCTCTCTCTCTCTCATTTTCTGGGGCCCTTATAATGTGAATGTATTACACTTGAAAATATCACAGAGTTTTCCTAACTTATTCTCAATTTTTATTCTTTTTTTTTTGGTATAAAAAAGTTCATAGCATTAAAAAATCATAACAGTTGTAAAGGTGGTAGAATTTCTTTTGGGATAACACCTTTTACTGTTCTATGTGTTGAGGATTCCAGGGGTGGAGAAAGTTATTCAATCTTGATGGATCAAAGCATCAAATTCCTGTCTGCTGTGATTGTTTCCAAGATAAACACACAACCTCAATTTGCCCAGGCAAAGAAATTCTATCCTCTGGCCATGGTATTCAACTCATGAGTCAGCATGTGAATCAAGTTGATCCTATCAGGCTAACTTCTGAGACTTGAAAAATTACCAGGAAATGAAGTTCCTTGTCTGAAAAACTGGGATAAGACTATACACTTAGGATGTTAGCAGATAAAATGCAATGATACATGTTAAGTAAAGTTGGCAGTTAGAAGGTCATTAATAGCGACCATTAATCATTTAGTAAGAGAAGTTTCTGTGGAATGTTGGTGGCAGAAGTCAGATTGCAGTTGACTAAAAAAGAATAAGTCATGTGAAATGTATAAATGACACCTGCAAGTGGTGTGATCATGAAGAGAAGATGAGATTAAATCAGTTAGAAGAAAACATGTGATCAAAGAAAGTATATATGTGTGTGTATTTGTGATTATTTTATACAATTTGCATATGTGTATAGGCTGAGACAGAATCCAAAGGCACGATCTAGAGATAGAGAAGAGAGAGTAATTCATAGAGGAGTTTCTAAAAGGGAGGAAGAAGGACATTGAGAGGAATTATTCTTGAATAAGATGGACTCATTTTCTGAGACAGAAGAGAAGGCTATCTGTGATTGTTATGTTGTCAGAGAGAGGTTGGAAGTTTTCACTTGACAATTTGAATTTTGATTATTAAGTGTTTGGAAGGGGGAGGGGTAGCACAGGATCATTTTTTCCCTCTAATTCAATAAATATTTTATTTAAAAATATCCTTTTAATTTAAGTTTAAATAAAGTGTAAGTGAAAAAATTGTATGGTATTTAAAGTGTACATCGTGGTAACTTAATATATTTATACATTGTGACAAGATTCACCCCGCCTAGTTAATACTTCCATTACCTCACATTTTTCTTTTTTCTTCTTTTCTCCTCTTCTTATACTTCTCCTCCTCCTTCTGGTGAGAACATTTAAGTTCTATTCCCTTTGCAAATTTCTATTATACAATACAATGTTGTCAACTAACCATGCTTTATATTAGATCCTCAGACCTTATTCATCTTATAGCTAAAATTTTGTATCATTTACCACTCTCTCTCTCTCTCTCTCTCTCTCTCTCTCTCTCCCTCTCTCACACACACACACACACACACACGTATGCATAGGTGTATCACATCTGTTTTATCGATTCATATGTTGATAGACACTTAGATTGTTTTTGTATTTTGTCTATACTGAATAATGCTGAACATAGGAGTGAAGATACCTCTTCAATACCCTATATTTGTTTTCCCTGGATATATACCCAGAAATTAAATTACAGGATTATATGGGATTTCTATTTTTAATAATTTCAGGAAGCTCCATATTGCTTTCCATAGTGGTTGCACCAATTTACATTTCCATCAATAATGCACTAGTGTTCCCTTTTCTCCACAATCTCATCAACACTTATATCTCTTGTCTTTCTCATGACATCTTGAAAAGGTGAGGTGGTGGGATGCATGGGTGGCTCAGGCAATTGAGTATCCCAATAGGGATAAGGGTTTATCGATTTTGTGTATTTTTCCAAGAACCACCATTTAATTTCATTGATCTATTCTACTGTTACTTTTTTATTTCAGTATCATTTATTTCTGCTCTAATCTTTATTATTTCCCTTCTGCTGGCTTTAGGCTTTATTTGCTGTTCCTTTTCTAGTTTCTTTAGGTGTAAGGTTAGGTTGTGTATTTGGAACCTTTCTTGCTTCTTGAGATAGGCCTAAATATATACTTTCCTCTTAGAAAAGCCTTTGCTATAGCCCAAAGGGTTTGGACCGTCATGTTTTCATTTTAATTTGCTTCCATGTATTTTTTAAAATTTCTTCTTTAATTTTCTTGTTAACCCATTCATTATTTACAGGCTGTTACTTAACCTCCATGTATTTGAGGGTTTTCAAATTTTTTCTCATAGTTGACTTCAAGTTTCATAGCATTATGATCCAAAAATATGCACGATATGATCTCGATCTTTTTGTACCTGTTGAGGGCTGATTTGTGACCCAGGATATAATCTATTCTAGAGAATATTCCATGTGCACTCAAGCAGAATATGTATTCTGCTACATTAGGATGAAATGTTCTGCATGTATCTGTTAAGTCCATCTGGTCCAGTGTATCATTCAGAGCTATTGTTTCCTGGTATATTCTCTGCTTAGATGATCTGCCCATTGTTGTAAGTGGGGTATTAAAGTCCCCTACTATTATGGTATTTTTATCAATGAGTTTCTTTATGTTTGTTATTAATTGATTTATATATTAGTTTCTTTCAAGTTGGGGGCATAAATATTTACAATTTTTAGATATTCTTAATGGATAGACTCCTTAATTATGATATAATGCTCTTCATTTCATGTTACAGTCTTTGCTTTAAAATCTAGTTTGTCTGAATAAGTGCAGTTACTTTGGCTTCCTTTTGACATCAATTAGCATGATAGATGGTTCTCCATCCCCTCACTTTCAATCTGCAGGTTTCTTGTATCTAAAATGAGTCTTGGGGTGCCTGCGTGGCTCAGTTGGTTGAGCGTCCAAATTCAGCTCAGGGCATGATCTCATAGTTTATGAGTTTGAGCCCCGTATCAGGCTGTGTGTGGACAGCTCAGAGCCTGGAGCCTGCTTCAGATTCTGTGTCTCTGTCTCTCTCTCTACCCCTACCCCCACTCTCTCTCTCTTTCTCTCTCAAAACTAAAAATAAATAAATAAACATTAAAAAAATTAAATGAGTCTCTTGTAGGCAGCATATCGATGGATCTTGCTTTTTAGGCATTCTGAATCCCTATGTCTTTTGATTGGAGCATTTAGTCTGTTTACATTCAGAGTGATTACTGAAAGATATGAATTTAGTGACTTTGTGTTTTTTTGTAAAGTTGGTGTTTCTGGTGATGTTCTCTGGTCCTTTGTAGTCTTTGCTGCTTTGGCCTTCTTTTTTTCCCTCCGTTAAAGAGTACCCCTTACATTTTTGCAGGGCTGGCTTAGTGGTCACGAACTCCTTTAGTTTTTATTTCTCTGGGAAACCCTTTATCTCTCCTTCTACTCAGAATGACAGCCTTGCTGGATAAAGAATTCTTGGCTGCATATTTCTCCCCATTCAGCACATTGATTATTTCCCGCCACTCCCTTCTGGCCTACCAAGTTTCAGTGGACAGGTCTGCTGCTAACCTTATGTGTCTACCCTTGTAGGCTAAGGACTTTTGTCCCTAGGCACTTTCAGAATTCTCTCTTTATCTTTGTGTTTTGCAAGTTTCTCTATGATATGTTGTAGTGTTGACCTATTTTTGTTCGTTTTGAGGGGAGTTCTCTGTGCTTCTTGGACTTGAATGTCTGTTTCTTTCCCCAGATTAGGGAAATTCTCAGCTTTAATTTGTTCAAATAAACCTTCTGCCCCTTTTTCCCACTCTTCTTCTCTGGGACTCCTATGATACAGATATTGTTTCATTTCACAGAATCACTAAATTCCCTAATAGTTCATGATCTAATAGTTTCCTTTCCCTCCTTTTTCAGCGTCATTATTTTCCATAATTTTATCTCCTATATCACCTATTCTCTCCTCTGCTTCTTCAATCCTTTCTGTGACTGTATCCAGTCGGTTTTGCATCTCAGTCATGGCATTTTTCATTTCTTCTTGACTGGTTTTTAGGTCTTTGATCTCTGCAGTAAAGGTTTCTGTGGTGTCTTCTATACTTTTTTCAACCCCAGCCAGTAGTCTTATGACTGTTTTTCTAAATTCTTAATCAGATATATTGCTTGTATCTGTTTTGAGCAAGTCTCTGGATGTAATACTTTCTTGACCTTTCTTTTGGGAAGAATCCCTCCATCTTGTCATTTTGGCTGTTTCTGTCCTTTGTGTATTTTGAAAGCTTATGTTCCCTGTATCTGAGAGTCATCCTATATTAAAAAGGGGTCATACACTGTCCAGGACCTGGCACTTCAGCAAGTGTTTTTGGTGTATACTGTGTACATTCTGCTGTTGTGGTTTTGGCTGCTCTTTCCCACTGGTCAGTCCTCTGCAGATCTCTTCCTTGCTTGCAGTGGGGGAGGAGGAAGGAAAGTTGACCTTTAACTTGTTGTGTTCTGATTTGTTTGTTAAAGTAACCCTGGAAAAAAGTGGGGGAAGGAACCTGATCCCCAAAAAAGTAAAGGGAACAATAAAAACAGAGAATCAAAAAACAAAGAGCCTGATTCCAAAGGAAAAGAAAGGGAAAAAAGGAAGAAAGAAAGAAAAGTAAAAGAATAAAAAAGGCTGATCCAGAAAGAGAGATATGGAAATGAGAAACAAACAAAAAAACCCAAAACAAACAAAACAAAAAAATAAGAAACTATAAGCTTGATTCCAAAAGAAAAGAAGAAAAAAAGAAAGAAAGAAAGAAAGAAAGAAAGAGAAAGAAAGAACGAACTTCAGGTGTCATTTTGAAGCACTCGATTTTCAGTGCACTTGGTACATTGGCGTGCTGGCTGTGCTGGTCTTCTGGAGGAGAGGCCTCTTGCATTGGCTCAGAGTCAGTCTTGCTCCAGTAAATAAGCAATTGCCAGGCATGGGGGGGTGGGGTTTGGTGTAAGTGGGTCCTGCCTCCACTGGGGGCCACTGTTTTGCTCTCAGAAATCCCACCTTGCTTGTATTCAGGGTGAAATGGGACCACCCAATCTCTCCTCCCTGGACCAGGGATCTCACACCCCTCACTGGCCTCACAGAATAGCAAGGGCAGTCAGCTCACCCTGCACCACAACTCTTCTGAATTTTTTCTTTGGCGCACAGTAGGGATTCAAAACCTGAAGTCTTAAAACCCAGCACTGCATGGATCTGTTCCCCTCTTCTAGAATATAGCCCCCCTATACTGTGTCTGAAAAACAGTTTTACACCTGCATAGTGGATGGAATCTATGGTATAGCACCACTAAAATCAGCAAATGTTATAGTCCCTCTGAGTACAACTTTGTTCCATGCTGATGAAAGGCTTATTGGTGTCACCTGCATGATCTTTTGTCCTTGGGAGGCAATATACCTTCTTCTAAAAACACCAGGAAGGGTAATGTTCTCTCCCAGTGTGCTCCGTGTATCCCTACACCATGCTGTGCACTCTAAAGCCAGCTACCTCCTCCCAAGGAGTGCACACCACAGCTCCACTCCAGGAAAGTCACACACTGCCAAAACCTCAGAGTTTGAACTACAAAAGCAAGCAAACAAAAAACCGATGGCAGTATTTCTTGCTCCCAGTCCATGGTCCAGAGAGGTTTTCCTCTTGTGTGAACTCAGTGGCACATCTTTTAACCCCTTCCTCTTTCTCTCCTTTTTGTCTCTCCATGGAAAGGGTTCCCTCCCCTTCACAGCACCACCGTTTTTCTCTCCCCAATTCACTTCCGCCCACCGACACCAGTTGTCTCCCTCTAGCCATGGAGATCCTTCTTCCAGTCTTCAGATCAATTTCCTGGGTATTCCAAGTGATCTGACCTCAATATAGCTGTTTTTGAGGGAGGAGGAAAGCCCAGGGCCACCTACTTCACCATCTTAACTCCTCTCCTAAAGATTTTATTTTTAAGTAATCTCTACACCCAGTGTAAGGCTGAGACTTACACCCCAAGATCAAGAATCACATGCTCTGCCAACTGAGCCAGCCAGGTGCCCTGTGCACTTTATTCTTTTTGAAGAAGTTGTGAATGGGATAGTTTTCTTAATATCTCTTTCTTATAGTTCATTGTTACTGTTTAGAAGCACAACTGATTTTTGTATATTGATTTTCTATCCTTTACTGAATTTATTATTTCTAACCGTTTTGTTTTTGGTTTTGTTTTTGGTGGAGGCCTTAGGGTTTTCTCTATATAATGTCATGTCACCTGCAAATAGAGACAGTTTTACTTCTTCCTTTCCAATATGAATGCCTTCTGTTTCTTTTTCTTGCCTAATTGCTTTATCCAGGACTTCTAATATAATGTTGAATAAAACTGGTGAGAGTGGACATCTTTGCTAGTTCCTAATCTTAGAGGAAAAGCTTTCAGCTTTTCACCATTGAGTATTATGTTAACCGTGTGTTTGTCATATATGGCCTTGTTATACAGAGGTATGTTCCCTTTATACCCAATTTGTTGAGAGTATATATTATGATTGGATATTAAATTTTGTCAAATGCTTATTCTGCATATATTGAGATGATATAATTTGTATCTTTTGGTTAATGTGGTGTGTCACATTGGTTGATTTGCAAATGCTGAACCACCCTTCCATCCCTGGAATAAATCCCACTTGATCATGGTGCTTGATTCTTTTAATATATTGTTGAATATCATTTGCTAATATTTTGTTGAAGATTTTTGCATGTATATTCATCAAGGATATTGGCCTGTAATTTTTTTTTCTTGTAGTGTCCTTATCAGGTTTCGTTACCAGATAATGCTGGCCTCATTAAATGAGGTTGGAAGGGATTCTTCATCTTTTATTTTTCAAAAAAGCTTGAAATCCAAACAGAAAACTAGGAGACAGAGGAAAGAAGATACTTCATAGAGGAGTTTCTAAAAGGGCATGAAGAAGAGTATGAAGAATTATCCTTAAATAGAATGGATTTCTCTGAGGCTGCAGAGAAGGGCATATGTGATGATACGTAGGCAGGGAATTGAGAATTTTCAGTAAGTGATTTCTATTTTGATTATAAAGTTGGGATAGGAAATGGGAGAGGTATCGTAAGATCACTTATTGAGTGAAATAGCACATGTATTAGGGCTGTGTATGTGTATATATATACATTTATTTATTTATTAAGTGGGGGCCTTGAGTAAAATGTGTTGAGGACAAGGGGAGGAAGAGTTCATCAAGGTCAATTAAAATGACTGATAGGGAGTATTAAGGACCAAAGTGAGTCCAGAAAGCTAAAAATTGTGAAGGCCGCAATCTGATAGTTGTAAGCCTGTCTTCATCTTTAAATCCTCAGCCCAGCTGTGTGAATAGAGAAATATGATTATAAGACTTCATTAACAGTGTAGGAAAACATACTATTAGACAACGGATATTTACAGTAAGTTTTGGAGAGACTTGCCATTTGGATTCTGTCTAATATACTCTTTAAAGAATCCCATGTCTCTGAAACAACTGTGTAGTAATGTTTCAAGGAGCTCTCTATCATCATTTTGTATTTAATGTATTCTAGGCCTCTGATGATATTAAGTTATAGATGTTAGATCTTAAAGTCCTGTAGAGGTGATTCTTGTTTTTTGGGGTTTTTTGTTTTTTGTTTTTTTTTTTCCTTAGGCCAATCATGATTTTAGAGATAAAAGCGTAAATTCTCAGAGTCATTACGCTAGTTAAGTGTAGAGCCCATTTTAGGGACTCAATTCTTCCAATCTAGATCAGTATTTTTCCCATGATATTGTAATTGCTTTCTTCTATTTACTGAATCTTTTTAGCGCTTTTTTCTTCCCAGAGATCAAATCTCCAAATAATTAAAAGCATTTCTTATTTTTCCAAGATAGAGTGATGTTTTAGCTTCTTGGCAACTGCATGAGTTAATTATAGTAATTGTATTCATAAGAAAATAGATCTCCTAAATGGTTAAATGATCTATTCAAAGTCAGACTTAAATCAGTGGCAATACTAGCTCACTCTCCAGGATTTTTAAATGTGTGTGTCGGGGCGCCTGGGTGGCCCAGTCGGTTAAGCGTCCGACTTCAGCCAGGTCACGATCTCGTGGTCCGTGAGTTCGAGCCCCGCGTCAGGCTCTGGGCTGATGGCTCGGAGCCTGGAGCCTGTTTCCGATTCTGTGTCTCCCTCTCTCTCTGCCCCTCCCCCATTCATGCTCTGTCTCTCTCTGTCCCAAAAATAAATAAAAACGTTGAAAAAAAAATTAAAAAAAAATGTGTGTGTATACTTAATATGTATAATATATTAATATAATATGTATTATACACATGTATATACACATATATACACACATATAATATATGATATATACACATATATCAAGTTCCAGTTTTTTTTTTTAATTTTTCTTTTCAATGTTTTTTATTTATTTTTGGGACAGAGAGAGACAGAGCATGAACGGGGGAGGGGCAGAGAGAGAGGGAGACACAGAATCGGAAACAGGTTCCAGGCTCCGAGCCATCAGTCCAGAGCCTGACGCGGGGCTCGAACTCAAGGACCACGAGATCCTGACCTGGCTGAAGTCGGACGCTTAACCGACTGCGCCACCCAGGCGCCCCCAAGTTCCAGTTTTAAATCTAAGAATTTTTCCTGATAGAACAAACATTTTGTAGATGGAAAAAATATATAATTGAAATAAATAAATGTAGTAAATTAAAAGCCGCAAAGTCTTCAGTTTATATAAATAGACTTCAGTATAGAATTAAACGTCTCAATAAATAAGCATTTAGTTAGGAAGTATTTATTTACTTTTAGGTTCAATTAATCATTTTTAATTATATCTTATTTAATCAGTTAAAAAAAAGAGTTTAGTTTAATACAATTATCTATGGGAGAAAAATGCCCTACGTTTTTACACTAAGTAAAATCCTTCCAGTTTGTCCTTTCTTCCCCATTGATTTTAGAAATTATATGTTCATTTTAAACTCTGTTATTTCAAACAAGTAGTCTTTTTAGGCCTCACAAAATTTTGCTACATCAAATATAAATGTAATGGAACTAACCTATACTTAAGAAAAGGTTTAGAATTTGACAAAAGAACTTGCACAGGCTTCTAGGAACAAAAACAACATTTAGGGGTGCCTGGGTGTCTCAATAGGTTAAGCGTCCAACTCTTGATTTCAACTCAGGTCATGATCTCACAGTTTGTGAGATTAAGCCCCTCATTGGACTGTGTGCTGACAGCATGGAGCCTGCTTGGGATTCTCTCTCTCTCTCTCTCTCTCTCTCTCTCTCTCTCTCTCCCCCTCTCTCCCTGTGGCCCTCCCCACTCATGCACACTCTTTCTCTCTCAAAACAAATAAGTAAATAACTTAAAACACACACACACACACACACACACACAACAGTTAGATAAATGCACAGAGAAATCCTGTTTTATTTTCAGTATTTTGGTGCATATTTTTGAAACAGGTCAGATTCCTCCATTTAAGAAAAGTACTTTAATAGTAATAAATAGCAGCATGTAAATTGTTTATATAATCATGCTTTTTTTTGAAAAGTTGTTTCAGTTTGAGAAATTAACAGAAATGAAGAGATTTTGTATGTACAAAAGAATCTCTTTTTTTAAACAAAACAGTATATAAGATTTTGAGCTACCAGTGAACAGTTTTAAAAGAGATATGTGTTTGTTCTTATTTTAGTAAATATTTGTCCTAACATTTTCATGGATATATCAAGTATTAGACTTGGCATCAGTAAATCATGGTTGTTATGATAATGAAGTTAATTCCACACTGGAAAACATTTTTATACTGAATATAATATTATCTCTTACCTCCATTAAATGGCTGAAAATCATCCATAACCACAGATTTTTTAGTTAATATGTATTATATTCAAATCTTTTTACTACCACAACACAACCAAAATGTGTGATATGCAGGATGTGGTAAACTTCCTGATGTATCTATAGTTAAATAAATGAAGATAAACATATGATAAAAGTAGCAATACACAGAGTACTTAGCCTCAGAGAATGTTAATTGAAATTTATATTAAAAATAAATATATAGGCAATAAAACTTCTGTGATTGACTGATAGGCATTCCCCAAGAGTAATGTGAATAAATTTGAACCCCAAAGTCAGAGCAGGATTTTAGCACTGAATGATTTCCTCTGATAAAATAGGTTTCCTGAGATTTAACTTGAGAATAAATGAAATTTCCAGCAGCTTCATTATAGCAATAAGACAACTTTAAGACAGTGCTTCTTGAAATTATAATCATGTTTGTGAATTTCAAACAAAGCTCATGTTGAAAATGCCTCAAGGTCATGATTATATCTTTTCCTTTAAAGTAATTTTAAAGATTGCATGAAAACCTGAAAGTCTATAATCTGAATGTTGTTTTGATGCCATAATATATATCTTAAAATATACTATCCTCAGAAAAACAGAATGCTGAGTAGGACAACTGCAAAGTTTTCAAATATTTTATAAATCAAATCACTATTAATATCAATTACACACTGTGAGTAGTCAATAATGGTAAGAAATGCACAGTTACTGGCCCTCTTTATTGGTTTGAAAAGTATGCAGTAACTAATGGTGAAATGCTTATTACAAACCTGATAGTTATACAGGTATATATTAAGAACTGGCACAAAAATGATAAACTGAAACATAGAAAAGAGATTTTGAAGCAATTACTAATCAGGAAAAGATTCTAATAAATCAATCAGCATTAAGGTTGCTCTTCATCAGCTAGATTCATGGTATTGAAAATTATTTACATTTTTAAATGGCTCACCTGGCTTAGCAATGATATTCAAATAATTTCCATAATATCTCCTGACAAGGACATCTTAGAAAATTGTTTATTTAACTCTAAGATTCTAATGGAACAAGGAGGGTGTGGGGGAAAAATAAAAGAAGGAAAAAAACAACCCCACCAAACCAGATAAGAGGAAAATATAAAGGGAAAAATACCAAATCTACAGGAATAAAATGTTAAGTATCAGCAAATATAGATTCAACCTATCTACACAGAATGTAGGTATAGATGTAGAATTGTGTAATTTCTTTATGGTAGAATATCTGTAATTTACATCACTACAGAGTAAACACTGGTAGTCTAAGCCCTTTTTCATACAGTTGGTGCAAACCATATAGTACATAAGCCTATTTGTATTTTTTAGCCTTTTTGATTAGGATATATTTAAGTCTCAAAGAAGAACAATAGAAGTAACAATACGTCATTAATATTGCTTTCCAAAAAAACTAGTAATTTTTCTATGTTCTTGAAAAGCCTCTAAGGTATAACTGTGTCTAGCATTGTATAGTAAGTTCTACAGAGCATTCAAATTTTTCCCTGTGGTGGAATTTCATTATATTATACACCTTGCCAGAAATTACTTTCCAAATTACTCTCTGTGCTGAATTGAACAGAGAGTACATAAGCAAAGCAAGATAAGTTCTTCCAAGATAAAAGATCAAAAAGGGGGAAAACTTAAGTGAATACTCATACTGTTTTCTTCTGCTGGGCTCTCAGAAGCATATGAAATTTGACTTAATCCCAACCCCCAGTGGGCACATGATTTGCTTGGACAAGAGGACCAATAGAACAAATAAAAATAAAAATCTCTTCCAACTCTCTGTACATGATCTTATCCACTCCTATTGCTTAAACTGTCATATATAGGGTATGGCCAAAAGACTTCCAGAATAGTATCTGTACTCCCGTGCTTCTTATATGCTTTTACAGCCTAAGTGGGCATTTCAACAGTTCTTTCAACCAATAAAACCATAATACAAGAGCTAATTCGTTTCCTACTTTTTTCTTAATACAAATAATAGCACAACACACTGGTTGTCAACTCTTCCTTTTCCTTCACATCCTTTCATTTAATTGGTTCCCTAGCCCATCTCTGAAAATATCTTCAAATTCTCTCTACTTACACTGTCAGGGGTCACAACATAATCTTTGGCTTACAATGTTCTGAGAATTTTCCCAACTGATCTCAATTACTCCATATATATATATATATATATATATATATATATATATATCACGTCTTCCTTTTTCACTTATCTATCCATGGATACTTATGTTGCTTCCATACCTTGGTTATTATAAATACTGCTTCAGTAAACACAGGGGCACATACACATTTTCAAAATAGTGTTTGCATTTCCTTGAGTAAAAACTCAGTAGAATTGCTGAATTATGTATTTCTATGTTTATTTTTTATATATTTCTATGTTTATTTTGGGGGGGAACTTCCTACTGTTTTCCACAGTGGTTGCACCAGTTTACATTCGCAATAATAATTCACAATAGTTCCTATCTCTCCACATCTTCACCAACACTTGTTATTTCTTGTCTTTTTGATACTATCCATTCTGACAGGTGTAAGATGATATGTCATTGTGGTTTATTTTTTTATTTAAGTTTTTATTTAAATTCTAGTTAATATATATTGTAACATTAGCTTCAGGAGTAGAATTTAGTGATTCATCACTTACATATAACACCCAATGCTCATCACAAGTGTGCACCTTAATATCCATCACCAGTTTAGCCCATCACCACCCCACTCCCCTCCAGCAACCCTCAGTTTGTTCTCTATAGTCAAGAATCTCCTATGGTTTGCCTTTCTCTCTCTCTCTCTTTCCCTCTCTTCTCTCCTTTTTTCCCTTTCCCCTATGATTCATCTGTTTTTTTTCTTAAATTTCACATGTAAGTAAAATCATATGGTATTTGTATTTCTCTGACTCAACTATTTTGCTTAGCATAATACACTCTAGCTCTATCCACATCATTGCAAATGGCAAGATTTCATCCTTTTTGATGGCTGAGTAATATTCCATTATATATTTTATATATATAAATATATATATATAATGTGATACTATATTACATAATTGTATTATATAGTTATATATATATGTATATATATATATATGTATCTCACATCTTCTTTATTCATCAGTCAATGGACATTTGGGTTCTTTCCATAATTTGGCTATGACTCATTGTGGTTTTGATTTGCATTTCCCTGAGGATTAGTGATGTCAAGCATCTTTTCATGTGTCGGCCAACTGTATGTCTTCTATAGAAAAATGTCTATTCAGATCCTCTACCTATTTTTTAATTGGATTATTTGGGTTTTTTTGTGTAGAGTTGTATAAATTCTTTATACATTTTCAATATTAATCCCTTATCAGATACATGATTTGCAAATATCTTCTGTATTCATCAGGTTGCCTTTTCATTTTGTTGATGGTTTCCTTTGCTGAGCAAAAGCTTTTTATTTTGGTTTAGTGTCAATAGTTTATTTTTGTTTTTATTTCCCTTGCCTAAAGAGACATACTTAGAAAAAATGTTGCTAAGACTGTTGTCAAAGAGATTACTGCCTATGTTTTCCCTGAGGAGTTTTATGGCTTCAGATTTCACATTTAGTCTTTAATCCACTTAAAGTGGTCCCAGATTCATTCTTTTGCATGTAGCTCTCCAGTTTTTCCCACACCATTTGTTCAGACTGTATTTTCCCTATTGTATATTCTTGCCTCATTTGTTGTAGAGTAATTGAAATATAAGCATCAGATTATTTCTGGGCTCATTATTCTGTTCAGTTCATCTACATGTCTTTGTGTCAATACAATACTGTTTTGATTACTATAGCTTTGTAGTGTATCTTGAATTCGGAGATTATAATACTTCCCACTTTGTTCTTTTCAAGATTGCGCTGGGTGTTTGAGGTCTTTGGTGGTTCCACACAAAATTTAGGGTTATTTTTTCTGGTTTTGCAAAAACTCTTATTGGAATTGTGAAAGGGATTGCATTGAATCTGTATATTGCTTTGGGTGATGTGTTAATTTTAACAATATGAATACTTCCAACCCAAGAGCATGGTGTATCTTTCCATTTGTTAGTGCTGTCTTCAATTTCTTTCATCAGTGTTTTACAGTTTTCAGAGTACAGGTCTTTTACCTTCTTGGTTAAGTTTATTCCTAGATACTTTATTCTCAGTACAATTGTAAATACAGTTGTTTTCTGAATTTTTCTTTCTGCTACCTTGTTATTAGTGTATAGAAACACAACAGATTTCTGAATATTAATTTTGCATCTGGCAACTGTACTGTATTTATTACTTCCATCAGTTGTTGGGTAGAGTCTTTAGGATTTTCTATGTATATATCATGTCATTTACATATAGTGACAGTTCTATTTCTTTCTTGTAAAGTTCATTATGTTTATTTGTTTTACTTGTCTGACTACTGTGGCTAGGACTTCAAGTACTATGTTGAATAAAAGTGGTGAGAGTTGACATCCTTGTGTATTTCCTGACCTTAGAAGAACAGCTCTTAGTTTTTTACCTTTGAAAATGATGTGAGCTGGGTGTTCATCATATATGGACTTCATTATGTTGAGGTGCATTCCCTCTAAAAATATTTGTTGAGAGTTTTTATTACAAATGGATGTTGAATTTTGTGAAATGCTTTTGCTGCATCTATTGAGATGATCATATAATTTTTATCCTTCATATGGGTTAATGTATTATGTTGATTGAATTTGCATCCTTGCATCCTCAGAACAAATTCCACTGGATTGTGGTATTATGGTAAATGATCCTTTCAATGTATTGTTGAATGCGGTTTAGTAATATTTTGTTGATGATCCCTGCATCTTGTTTATCAGGTATATTGGCCTATGATTTTCTTTTTTTGTGGTATCATTGTCTAGGTTTGGTAGCAGAGTAATTCTGTCCTTTTAGAATATATATGAAAATTTTCCTTCCTCTTCTATGTATATTTTTAATAGTTTGGTGACAATAGGTATTAACTCTTCTTCAAATGTTTGTTAGAATTCACCTGTGAATCTATCTGGTCCTGGAATTTTGTTTTTTGGGAATTATTTTTATTACTGATTCAATTTTGTTACTAGTAATTGTTCTGCTCAGATTTTCTATTTATTCCTGATTCAATTTTGGAAAATTATATTTTTCTAGGAATTTATCCATTTCTTCTAGGTTTTCCAATTAGTTGGCATATAATTTTTCATAGTAGTGTCATAATCTTTTGTATTTCTGTGGTGTTGGTTTTTACTTCTCCTCTTTCCTTTCTAATTTAATCTATTTAGTTTCTCTCTCTCTCTCTCTTTTTTTTTTTTTCTTGATATGTCTGGCTAAAGTTTTACCAATTTTGTTTTTTGTTTCATTTTGTTTTGTTTTCAGAGAATGAGACCTTGGTTTCATTAATCTTTTCTACTTTTTTATTCTCTGTGTCATTTTTCTGATCTGATATTCGCAATTTCATTCTCCTATTAACTTTGGGTTTTCTTTGTTTTTCTTTTTTTAGTTCCTTTAGGTGTAAGATTATATTATTTAATCAATATTTTTCTTTTTTCTTGATGTAGGCCTATAATGCTATAAATTTCCTTCTTAGAACTGATTTTGCTATGCCCCAATATTTTGGACAACTGTGTTTTCATTTTCATTTGCTTTCATGTATTTTTTTTTCTTTTAGTTATTGGTTGGCCCAATGATTGTTTTGTAGCATGTTGTGTAGCTCCATGTGTTTGTATTTTTCCAGTTTTTTTTCTCTTATAATTGATTTTCTAGGTTTATACCATTGTGGTCAGAAAGATACTTGATATGGTTTCTATCTTCTCAAATTTATTGAGACTGACACTGTGGCCTAACATGTGATCTATCCTGGAGAATGTTCTGTGTGCACTTGAAAATGTGTATTCTGTTGTTTTTGGGTGGAATGTTCTGTATATATATCTTATGTCCATTTGTCCAGTGCATCATCCAAAGACACTGTTTCCTTATTGATTGTTTTTGCCTGGGTGATTTATCCATTCATGTAAGTGGGGTGTTAAAGTACTATCATTGTGTTATTTTCCATTTGTCCCTTTATGTCTGTTAATATTTGCTTTGTGCATTTAGGTGCTTCAATTGTGGGTACATATATATGTACAATTGTTTCATCTTATTGAAGTGATCCCTTTATCATCTTGTAATGCCATTCTTTGTCTCTTATTACAATTCTTATTTATTTGTTTATTTTTATTGTTTTAGAGAATGCATGCATGGGCAGGGGAGAGGGACAGAGAAAAAGAATCCAATGCTTAACACAGAGCCTGATGGAGGGCTAGATCCGACAACCTAGGGATCATGACCTGAGTTGAAATCAAGAGTTGGATGCTCAACCGACTGGGCCACCTAGTTGCTTCATAGCCATGTTTTAAGGTCTCTTTTGTCTGGGGAGGAGTTAAGATGGCAGAGAAGTAAGGGGATCCTGGGCTTTCCTCATCCCTCAAATATAGCTGTATTAATGTCAGATCACTTGGAACACCCAGGAAATTGATCTGAGGACTGGAGAAGGATATCCACAGCTGGAGGGAGACAGAGTGGCAGGTGCAAGGTGTGGAAATGAATTGGGGGAGAGAAAAATAGTGGTGAAGCAGAGGGAAGGAAGCTTTTCCATGGAGATATGAAAGGGAGAGTAAGAGGAGTCTAGAGACTGTGGCATCAGGCTTGCACAAGAAGAAAACCTCTCTGGACCATGGACTAGGGAGTGAGAGGTATTGAGTGTTTTTGGCAAACAGCATGTGGAGCTCAAACTCTGAGGTTTTGGAAGTGTACCACTTTCTCCAGAGCTGAGCTATGGCTCCCACTCTTGGGGAGAAGGAGGGCACTGGCCCTGAAGTACATAGTGTAGTGTAGGAATCTCCTGAGTCACACTGGGAGAGAACATTCCCCTTCTGGAATACATTTGGAAGAGAGTATAATGCCTCTCCAAGGACAAAAGACCCTGCAGGCACCAGCAAAAGGCCTTTCATTGGCAGGGGACAGAGATACAGAGGGCAGAAAGCTGGTTGCTCCCTTTTTCAGTGCCTCACTATAGATTCCATGAACCTTTCAAGTGTAGGACTGTTTTTCTGGGACAAAGGACATAAGAAACAGCACAGAAAAGTCTCTAATAATGGGAGGGGGCAGGTCTGCCAGGTCCACTAAGATTTCAAGGTTCGAATCCTACCAGAGTGCTGAAGATAAAAGGGGAACTGTGGTACAGGGTGGACTGGCAACCCTACTTTTCTGTGAGGGCTTCCAGAACAGCAAGGGGTGTGAGATCCCATTTTCCTCCTCAATACTAACATGGTGGGACTTCAGAAAGCAACACAGAGGCCCCCAGTGGAGGTGGGACCTGCTTACACCAAACCCACACGCTGTGCCTGGCAACTGCATATTTACTGGGGCAGGACTGACTGAGCCAGTACAATGGGTATCTCCTCCAGAAGACCAGAAATGGCAGCACACTGCATGCACCAAGCATACTGATCGTAGAATGCTTCAACGTGTCACATGCAGTTCTGGTGTGAATAGGACTGGGCTTACTTTTATTCTTCTTTCTTCTTCCTCCTTCCTCATTCCTTTCTCCTCCTCCTCCATCCACTCCTCCTCCTCCTCTTCCTCCTTCTTCTTTTACTTTGGAATAGGATTATAGTTTTTTGTTAGTTTTTACATTTCATTTTTGCTTTTTTTTCTAAGACCAGGTTTCTTTTTTCTTTTCTTTTCTTTTTCTTTTTTTTCCTTTTTCTTCCTTTTTTTTCTTTGGAATAAGGCTTATGGTTGCTTGATTGTTTGGGTTTTTGTTATTGTTCCTTTCCCTTTCCTCTCTCTCTCTCTCACTCTCTTTTGATCAGGCTTTCTTTTTCCTTTATTTCCAGGCATACTTTAAAAACAAATAAAAGCTAACCTAGTTAAAGGCTCAAATATTTCCCACTGCAAGCAAGGAGAAAATCTGCAGAGTACTGATCAGTGAGAAAGAGCAGCCAAAACACAACAGCAGGGTGCACACAGCATGCAGGGATTCTCCTCAAAAGAAAAGTCAAGAAGAAATCATAGCCAGAAACTTGTTCAAAACATATACAAGCAATATATCTGAATAAAAATTTAGAGCAACAATTTCGAACTACTATCTGGGCTTAAAAAAAGTATATAAGAAACCAGAGAACCCCTTGTTGAGCGGATCAAAGACCTAAACCCTAGTCAGGCTGAAATAAAATATCCCATAACTGAAATGCAAAACTGACTGGATACATCACAACAAGGACTGAAGAAGCAGAGGAGAGAATAGGTGATATAGAAAATAAAATTATGGAAAATAATGAAGCTGAAAAAAGGAGGGAAAGGAAACTATTAGATAATGAAAGTAGACTTAGGGAACTCAGCCTTCCATAAAGTGAAACAATGTCGATATCATAGGAGTCCCAGAGAAGAAGAGTGGGGAAAAGAGCAGAAGGTTTATTTGAACAAATTAAAGCTGAGAACTTCCCTAATCTGGGGAAAGAAACAGACATTCAAGTCCAAGAAGCACAGAGAACTCCCCTCAAAACGAACAAAAATAGGTCAACACTACAACATATCATAGAGAAACTTGCAAAACACAAAGATAAAGAGAGAATTCTGAAAGTGCCTAGGGACAAAAGTCCTTAGCCTACAAGGGTAGACACATAAGGTTAGCAGCAGACCTGTCCACTGAAACTTGGTAGGCCAGAAGGGAGTGGCGGGAAATAATCAATGTGCTGAATGGGGAGAAATATGCAGCCAAGAATTCTTTATCCAGCAAGGCTGTCATTCTGAGTAGAAGGAGAGATAAAGGGTTTCCCAGAGAAATAAAAACTAAAGGAGTTTGTGACCACTAAGCCAGCCCTGCAAAAATGTAAGGGGTACTCTTTAACAGAGGGAAAAAAAGAAGGCCAAAGCAGCAAAGACTACAAAGGACCAGAGAACATCACCAGAAACACCAACTTTACAAAAAACACAAAGTCACTAAATTCATATCTTTCAGTAATCACTCTGAATGTAAACAGACTAAATGCTCCAATCAAAAGACATAGGGAATCAGAATGCCGAAAAAGCAAGATCCATGGATATGCTGCCTACGAGAGATTCATTTTAGACATAAGACACCTGCAGACTGACAATGAGGGATGGAGAACTATCTATCATGCTAATGGATATCAAAAGAAAGCTGGTGTAGCCACACTTATTTCAGACAAACTAGATTTTACACCAAAGACTGTAACAAGAGATGCAGAACATTATATTATAATTAAGTGGTCTAGTCATTAATAATATCTAACAGTTGTAAATACTTATGCCCCCAACTTGAAAGAAACTAATATATACATCAGTTAACAAATATAAAGAAACTCATTGATAAGAATACCATAACAGTCAGAGACTTTAATACACCACTTACAACAATGGAAAGATCATCTAAGCAAAAAATCACCAAGGAAACAATGGCTTTGAATGACACAATGGACCGGATGGACTTAACAGATATATGCAGAACACATTATCCTAAGCAGCAGGATATACATTCTTCTTAAGTGCACATGGAACATTCTCCAGAATAGATCGCATACTGGGTCATAATCAGCCCTCAACAGGTACAAAAATATCAAGATCATACCGTGCATATTTTTGGATCGTAATGCTATGAAACTTGAAGTCAACAACGAGAAAAAATTTGGAAACCCTCAAATACATGGAGGTTAAGCCAGGAAATTAAAGAAGACATTAAAAAAATACATGGAAGCAAATGAAAATAAAAACAGGACAGTCTAAACTCTTTGGAATGCAGCAAAGGCAGTCCTAAGAGGCAAGTATATTGCATCTCAGGCCTATCTGAAGCAGGAAAGGTCCCAAATACACAACCTAATCTTACACCTAAAGGAGCTAGAAAAGGAGCAGTAAAAAAAAGCCTAAAGCTAGCAAAAGGGAAATAATAAAGACTAGAGCAGAAATAAATGATAGGAAAACAAAACAAAAACGAGTAGAACAGATTAATGAAACTAAGAGCTGGTTCTTTGAAATAATAAACAAAATTGATAAACCCCTAGTCAGACTTCTCAAAAAGAAAAGGGAGAGGACCAAAATAGATAAAATCATGTAGGAAAAAGGAGAGATCACAACCAACACCACAGAAATACAATTATAAGAGAATAGTATAAAAAATTCTATGCCAACAAATTGGACAATCTGGAAGAAATGGACAAATTCCTAGAAACTCACGCACTACCAAAACTGAAACAGGAATAAATAGAAAATTGGCACAGATCCATGATCACAAAAAAAAAAAAAAATCAGTAATCAAAAGTCTCCCTAGAAACAAGAGTACTGAGCCAGATGGCTTTCCAGAGGAATTCTACCAGACAAATAAAGAAGAGTTAATACCTATTCTTCTCAAATTGTTGAAAAAAAAAAAAGAAAAGAAAGAAATGGAAGGAAAATCTCCAAACTCATTCTATGAAAACATCATTACCTTGATTCAAAAACCAGACAAGACCCCACTAAAAATGAAAATTATACACCAATATCCCTGATGAACATAAATGTAAAAATTCTCAACAAGATACAAACAAATCAAAATCAACACTACATTAAATAATTATTCACCATGATCAAGTGGGATTTATTCCTGGGCAGCAGGACTGGATTAATATTTGCAAATCAATCAACGTGATACACCACATTAACAAAAGAAAGGATAAGGACTATATGATACTCTTAATAGGTGCAGAAGAAGCATCTGACAAGCATCCATGCTTGATAAAAAAACCCTCAACAAGGTAGGGATAGATGGAACATACCTCAAAATCACAAAGGCCATATAATAAGACTCACAGCAAGTATCATCCACAATTGGGAAAAACTGAGAGCCTTTCCCATATGATCAGAAGCAAGACAAGGATGTATACTCTCACCACAACTATTTAACATAGTACTGGAAGTCCTAGCCACAGCAATCAGACAACCAAAAGGAATAAAAGGCATAAATTGTCAAGGAACAAGTCAAATTTCCTATTTGCAGATGACATGATACTCTATGTACAAAACTCGAAGACTACACCAAAAAGTTGCTAGAATGAATATGTGAGTTCAGAAAAGTTGCATGATATAGAATTAATGTGCATAAACCTGTTGCATTTCTATACACCAATAATGAGGCAGCAGAAAAAGAAATCAAGGAATCGATTACACTTATTATTGCACCAAAAACAGATACCTAGCAATAAATCTAACCAAAGAGGCAAAAGATCTGTACTCTGAAAACTATAGAACACTTATGAAAGAAATTGAAGAGGACACAAAGAAATGGAAAAGCATTCATAGATTGGAAGAAGAAACATTGCTAAAACGCCTACACTAACCAAAGTAATCTACACATTCAACGCAATCCCTGTGAAAATAATACCAGCATTTTTTCACAAAGCTAGAATAAACAATTCTAAAATTTTTTTTTAATTTTTTTTTCAACGTTTTTATTTATTTTTGGGACAGAGAGAGACAAAGCATGAACGGGGGAGGGGCAGAGAGAGAGGGAGACACAGAATCGGAAACAGGCTCCAGTCTCCGAGCCATCAGCCCGGAGCCTGACGCGGGGCTCGAACTCACGGACCGCGAGATCGTGACCTGGCTGAAGTCGGACGCTTAACCGACTGCGCCACCCAGGCGCCCCAACAATTCTAAAATTTTTATTTAACCACAAAAAAACCCCAAATAGGTAAAGCAATCCTGAAAAAGAAAAAAAAAATGGAGGCATCACAATTCTGAATTTCAAGCTGTATTAAAGAGCTGTAATCATCAAGACAGTATGGTACTGGCACAAAAACAGACACATAGATCATGGAACAGAATAGAAAACCCAGAAACGGACCCACAAGTATATGGTCAACTAATCTTCAACAATGCAGGAAGGAATATCTAATGGCAAAAAGAGTTTCTTCAACAAATGGTGTTGGGGAAATTGGACAATGACATGCAGAAGAATGAACCTGGACCACTTTCTTACACCATACACAAAAATAAATTCAAAATGGATGAAAGACCTAAAGGTGAGACAGGAAACCATCAAAATCCGAGAGGAGAACATGGGCAGCAACCTCTCTGACCTTGGCTGTAGCAAATTCTTACTAGACATGTCGCCTGAGGCAAGGGAAACAAAAGCGACAATAAACTATTGGGACTTCATCAAGATAAAAAGCTTCTGCACAGCAAAGGAAACAATAAACATAACTAAAAGGCAGCATACAGAATGGGAAAATATATTTACAAATGACATATTTGATAAAGGGTTAACATCCAAAATCTATAAAGAACTTGTCAAACTCAACACCCCAAAACCAAATAATTCAGATAAGAAATAAGTCATGAATAGACATTTTTGCAAAGAAGACCTACAGTGGCTAACAGACACATGAAAAGATGCTCAACATCACTCATCATCAGGAAAATACAAATCAAACCATGATGAGATACCACCTTAAACCTGGCAGAATGGCTAAAATTAACAACACAGGAAACAACAGATGTTGGTGAGGATGTGGAGAAAGGACACTTCTTGCACTTTTGGTGGGAATGCAAACTGGTGCAGCCACTCTGGAAAACAGTAGGGAGGTTCCTCAAAAAGTTAAAAATAGAACTGCCCTATGATCCAGCAACTGCACTACTATTTACCCAAAAGATACAAAATACTGATTAGAAGGGGCATGTGCACCCCAATGTGTAGAGCAGCATTATCAACAGTAATCAAACTATGGAAAGAGCCCAAATGTCCACTGACTGAGGAATGGGTAAAGAAGAAGTGGTGTGTGTGTATAATGGAATATTATTCAGCCATCAAAAAGAATGAAATTTTGTCATTTGCAAGGACGTGGATGGAGTGAGAATGTACTATACTAAATGAAATAAGTCAATTAGAGAAAGAAAAATACCATATGATTTCATTCATGTGGATTTTAAGAAACCAAACAGATGAACATATTGGAAGAGGGGGAAAAGAGAGAAGAAAGGGAAACAAACCACAAAAGACACTAGTGATAGAGAACAAACTGAGTGTTGATGGAGAGAGGTGTTTGGGAGATTGGCTAGAGGGGTGAGGGATATTAAGGAGGGCACTTGTGATGAGTACTGGGTGTTGTGTGTAAGTGAAGAATCAATGAATCCTACTCCTGAAACTCGTATGGCACTATATGTTAACTATACATTTTTTTTTAAGTCTATTTTGTCTGATACGAGTATTGCAACTCTGGTTTTTTTCTTTCTTCCTATTTACGTGGAATATCTTTTTCTCTTCCTTCAATTTCAGTCTATATGTGTCTTTAGGTCACAAGTCAGTCTCTTATAGGTAGCATATAAATGGGTCTTGGTTTTTTTTAATCCAATCTATCATCCTCTATTTTGTGATTAGACCATTGATATTTAAAGTAATTATTGAAAGGTATGTTTTTATTGCCACATCTGTCATTGTTTTCTGCTTGTTTTTGTTGTTCATCTCTATTCCTTTCTTTTGCTATTCTCTTATTATTCGATGGCCTTTTTTAGTGTTATATTTGTATTCCCTTCTCTTTATTGTTTGTATATCTATTATGGATTTTTGGATTTTGCTCACCATGAGGTTCATATATAACATCCTAAATATATAGCCGTCTGTATTGACAGTCACTGAGTTTCAAACACATTCTAAAAGAACTTGATTTTTATTTTCCCCTCCACATTTTATATATATGTTGTCATATTTTACATATTTGTATTTTTTTGAGTCCCCTTAAGTAACTTTTTAGATATAATTGCTTTTACTGCTTTTTCTTTTAACCTTCATACTAGCTTTATAAGTGCTACACTACCTTTCCTGTGTGTTTGCTTGTACTTATGACATTTTTTCCTTTCCTAATTTTCTTATTTCTAACTATGACCTTTTCTATTTTAGGAAGTTCCTTTAATATTTCTTGCAATAATGGTTTAGTGATAATAAACTTTAACTTTTTTTGTCTGGGAAACTCTTCAACTCATCTTTAATTCTGAATGATAACCTTACCAGGTAGAATATTCTTGCTTTTAGTTTTTCCTACAGCACTTTGAAAATACCACAGAACTCTCTTCTGGGCTGCAGTTTCTACTGAAAAATCAGATTATTTTTTATGAGATTCCCTTGTATGTAACTAGTTGCTTCTCTCTTGCTCCTTTAAAAACTCTGTTTAATCTTTGACATTTTAATGATTATGTGGTATGTGGACCTTACTGAGTTCATCTTGTTTGGAGCTTTCTGTGTTTTCTGAGCCTGGATATGTGTTTCCTTCCCCAGATTAGAGTTTTCAGTTATTATTTCTTCAAGTAAGTTTTCTGCCCCTTTCTCTTTTCTCCCTCTGGGATCTCTATAATGTGAATGTTTGCTTGATTGATATTGTCCAAGAGATCCCTTATTTTATTCTCATTTAAAAAAAATTCTTTTTGCTGTTCAGATTGGGTGCTTCCCATTGTCTTGTTTTCCATATCGTTGATCCAAGGTTCTGCATTTCCTAACATACTATAGATCTTTTCTAGTGTATTTTTAATTTTGGTTATTGTATTCTTCAACTCTGATAGTTTTTTCTCTTTGTTGAAGTTCATCCACTTTTCTCTCCAGTCTGGTGAGCATCTATATGACCATTACTTTGAACTATTTATCAGGTAGATTGCTTATCTTACTTTTGTCTGGTTCTTTTTTTTTTTTTTTCCTGAGTTCTTATTCTTTCATTTGCATATCTTATTCTTTCATAGAGCATAGTTCTCTACCCATTTTGCTTGACTTTGTGTTTGTTTCTATGAATTATGTGGAACAGCTATGTCTCCTAAGCTTGAAGGAATGATCCTGTGTATGGTCGTCCCTTGAGTAGACTATATGTGCCTGGTGACTTTGGGGAGATGTGGCTGACATGGGTTGGGTGTCCTAGGGCACTCTGTGCTGGAGTTTTCCTGGTGGAATGGCTGCAGCTGAAGCAGGCATGGGTTGTGGCACTCTCTATGCAGGGGACACACTGGCAGGACAGCTGAAGCTGAATTGGGTACAAGATGAGGGAGGGATCCTGTGGCTCTTCATACAGAGGGGGCCCTAGAAGGACAACTGAAGGTTAAGGGGACATGGGCTGGGGTGCTCCTAAGGCTTTCTGTGAAGAAAGCAACCTGGCAGGACAGCTGAAGCTTAATTGGGTACAAGACAGGGCTCCCTGAGGCCACAGAGCCCCTAAATATTCACAATTTCTATCTATAGGGAAGATTAAAATCTTCAGCATGAAAGCAGAAACTTACCAACTTTCCTAGACTTATCTCTACTCCCCACCTCTCATACTGTTTCAATACTGCACTATTCACATACGTGGAAAATAGCATGTCTTTGCATTACTCTGTGCCTCTGCACAAATCTTTCATCATACCTAGGATTCCTTCTTTATTCATTTCTCCTGGCAAATGCTTACTTACCCTTTAATTCTCTAGTCAAATGTCACATCCCTTGTGACATTAACTTATCTTTCCCATGTGTTCTCACAGCACAATTATATATACATCTCTATTATAACCATGGCAATATGGTTGTTTCTTCTTCATTAGAGTGTGGGTCATTTTTGTAATTTTTGCTTAAATAGAACAAATCTGGCATGTGCAGTGATAGAGATAAACAGTTGGTTAGGAGAGACAAAATACAAGTATGGGCTGAGAAATCAGGTAAGGATTTCAGTAGTACAATTCAGTTTTAAGAATAAATACAAGTCAGGGAGTCTGGCTGGCTCAGTCAGTAGAGCATGTGACTCTTGATTTCAGGGTCATCAGTCTGAGCCCCACATTGGGCATAGAGATTACTTTAAAAAATAAACACAAGTCCAGGCTAGGAACAAAGAAAGTTAGAATATCATGACAGGACAAATGTGTACCAAAAGTGAAGTTATGTTAAATGATCTCTCAGTATTTGCTGGAGGCAAAGTTGGAAATATGCAGAAAAAGAGAATTGACCTTGATCCATAAAATGATTAAAAGATGTTGCAAAGGACTCAGATAAGTTGAGCTATTATTTAAAGGTGTATGATTTTGTTCAACTATACTTGGTGAATTGAGCAATTTAGATTTTGATATGGATATGAACTGGGATTTGGGCAGGTATGGCATAAGTAGACAAGTATAAGGAAAATGAAGATTTTAGTGAGAGCAGTTCAGATGACAGTTCTTGGTTTCAGATGAGGTAGAACTGGGAAGAATCAAGGCACACAGGCTGTTTTCAAAAATCACATATACAGGGACTAAGAAATTAAAAGTTGCAATTTATGGATCTAATAGATATTTATTAAGCATTTACTATGTGCCAAATACTGTTTCAGGTACTGGAGATACAGCAGATTTTTCAAAAGACAACAATCCCAAGATATTTGTTGAAGTTCAAATTTTCAGAGGTAAAGTAGTTTTGAAGATTTAAAGATCAGACATGTCATGGGAAGGGATGACTGAAATGTTGTGGTCTGAGTCACTAGAGTTTAGGGAAGCAAGAAACTGTAAGGAAAATATATTCCATACGTTATAAACATGGATAGGAAATCAATCAGGACAAGTCAGCACTTGGGAGGTAAGAAAAAAAGCCAGGTGCCAAGTCTTCAATGAATGTGAAGGAGTTAACAGGAGGCTGCTACACTGTAGAGATGGAAACAGGCAGAAGGCACAGTGAGATGCAAAAGTTTCATTAGAGTAGTCATGTTTACTTGAAAGTAGAACATGGAGAGAAGTGGAGGTTGAGAGAAAAGAGCATGCCCTACCTTCTGGCCCTGTGGAATACATGTAAAATGAGAAGAATCAGGTTTTAATTAAGGAAGTGGAAAAAGCATTATATGAACTCTCTAAGGCTTGTTGACCATGGATTGAGGAGTGAAGTGAGGGTTCGCACTGAAAAGAGCAAGCGCAGAAAACTATGAGGATGAGTGTATTGCAAACGACAAATGACACGAGGACTTTCACTTTGGGCAGTGTTCAAAGGATGGCCCTAGCAGACTCAAGTGTTTCAAAAAGCATAGGTACAATAGGTTGAGTCCAGGTGCTAGACAGAGACTTCCTAAGTTAGATTTCTAGCTTTACCACTTGTATATAAACTCTATATGACTTTGGAAATTATATACATTATGTAGAGCTTACACAGAGCAATTCTTAATTATTAGCTATTATTAGTGTTCTGAAGCCTGAGGAAGTTGTGGGAGGTTAGACGAAGATAGTCACAGGCCTGTTTTATAACTGGTATAGGCTGAGGCCCTAGAAAACAAAGGTCTGATCAATGTCAACAGACACTGAAATCAATCTAAGGTCCCTGGTGGAAATGGAGGCAAGGGTCTTGAGAAACAGAAGAGTTGAGGCCTCAGTACACTGATGTCAGTAAAAACAGAAATAGCCAGCTTCAAAACTTAGTAGCAAAGAATCCCATCACCTGGACTCTTAACACACTCTCACTGAAAAGTGAGCCTAGTTTTGGGTTTATTTGCCCCATCACCTGCCTCTGAACTCCAGAGCCTGAGGTAGCACAGTGACAAGACAGGCTTAAAAGTATATGGGTTGAAACGATTCATATTTATGAAGGCATATGATAGTTATCATCAAGGTCTGTAGGCCGAGATGATGGTGGATTAGCATTTAAAACAGGGGCTCAGACTTTGCCATTCACTATGTGACTTTGGTAGTAACATCTGATCCTCACTTTCTCTAATGTGGAAATTATTTACTTCACACTGCTACCATAGGAATCAAATGTACAAATGTATAAAAATCATTTCATATGTAAATGTTACTAGAAAATCTTTTTTGAATTCTGCCGATGATTTACTACAGGACCACAAATCTAGACCTATTGGACGTTAGAATTGTGTTTTCTGTCACCACTGCTCCAACATTTCCTAAATGTGTACTATTTCCTAAAATCCCCCATTATCTGAAAAGGGAAAACAGATGTTCTCATGCTTGACCTGTGGGAAAAAGATGGAGGACAGCTGAGAGAAAGTTCAGGCTATCTAGTGCAAAAATTCAGTTAGACCCTATGATAAAAAGATTTACATCCAAAGGACATAAAAAATGTTAATGTAATTGTGTCAGGGGTAAGAGTTATACAGATAAATAACCAAGATGGATAGATTCAATAAAGATCTTTTCTTCATCTTTCTTTGAAGAGCTATCATACAGATAATTTGCTTTTTAGTTATGGTTGTATAGACAAATTAAAGAAATTTGTCTTCTTGTGGTGCTGTGAATCTAGCAGTTAGATTAGGTCCATGGTTGGCTCTGACCATGTCTTTGTCACAGGTTCTTAAAGAATACATAACATTTTCTCCCTTCCCCCAAAGGAAGAAAGGGCAAGAAAAGGTTCACACTGATTTCAGATCTCCATGCAGTAAAGTGTTGATTGTTGTGCATAGATACAAAACTGGAAAAAGACACACCTAACCATGTTTGTATTCTTTCAGAAGTTCTGTTACATGTTGTATGACTGCTGCTTCTGTATCTTTATAAGCTGGATTTCCTGTCATTTGCTTGCTCAATGAATTTATAAGGAACCATGTACTTCAGCTCTCCAAACCCATCAGAAGACAAGATTCTAACTCTTGAAAAAACAAAAAATTCTTGTGCTAGCATATAGTACTTGTGTATATCATGTTCAGATTTAGAATTTAATAAAAAGTGAGATGGCAAATGAAAACAAAATTTGGATTAATTTTGCCAGTTATTATGCATTTACTAGGCCACATGTTAGACCAAGATGGTCTAACTTCTCCTTAGGTGAAACACTATTAAACTATTTACAACTAAATTACATCTGTTCAGTATGAAGTCATTTAAAATATATATCAAAAGTTTGACAGTCTTTTGGAGTTTCTAAACTGGAATTTGGCCTGGATATCAACTCTATACACCATCCCAATTAGGAATAAAATAAATAATACAATAAATAAATAATAAAATAAATAATAAAAACAAAGAGAAAAAGATACTTGAGGGAGAGAGCATATAGTAGTAAGGAACCTCTCTACAGAGTTCCAGGTTAAGTATGGTAACTCAGTGATCAGAAAGAAAGCAAATGCTGGGCACTTGGGTGGCTCAGTCGGTTAAGCCTCCAACTTTGGCTCATCATCTTGCAGTTGTGTGTTCGAGTCCCGCATCAGGCTCTGTGCTGACAGCGCAGAGCCTGGGGCCTGCCTTAGATACTGCATTTTGCTCTCCCTCAAGGGTGAATAAATGTTAAAAAAATAAAAGCAAGCAAATGCTAACACAAGTATTTCTGGCAATTCTCTTTATCATGAAGCTCAATATTCCCATAGACATCTTGTTTTCTTGATTTCAAATAATTTTCATTAAACTCAATTACATACAGCTTTTGTATACAAAATGATAAGCCAGAGTAGATAGCAAATTCAGAGGCACAGGTGGTAAAGAAAAGTATGTTGAATTTTCAATCATTAAACTGGCTTTGAGTATGGTTGTAAACTCAAGAATATAATGCAAGTATAATTTTACTTGAACTAGTTAAAAGATAAAGTATGGTTAACATACTTCTATTAGGAAATAATATTTAAATTTTCTGAGACTTCAATTCCTTTTTGATTAAAACACTTTTATTAAGGGGTATTTGTCTACACCAATTCTTTTGACTCAACAAAATTGGCATTTCAGATTTAAAACTTCTATATTACTTAAGAGTAGGGATTCTCAGAGTTCCTCAAACCAAATAGCAGTCTAAACAGCAAAGGAGAGTGAACCGATATTCCTGGATTATCGTGATGCACAACCTAAAATGGTCCTTAAAGCATGGTGGCTAAAATACCATGGTTGCTTTGAAATTTCATTTTAAATCTTATGTTGTAATTTATAAGCTTTATATTTGCATTCTTCTAATGACAGAACATGATATGTCCATGTTTAATGGGAAAATATTTTTAATTACCATTTAAAAAGACAATCCAAAAACTTGCAGCATCCCATGGCTTTGTCTAATCCTTATTATATAGGAAAGCATGGGCATAGGGTTTAAACTGTCAGGATAATGCATTAGAGTAAGCGTCTTTTTAATTTATGGTATTCAACAAAAAATACTTATGGAAGCCTTAACTTTGTATTCTTTAATTCAGTATCATTTTGTTTGAGATTCTTAGATGGAACGGTTTAAATAAACTCAGTTTTTGTGTGACTTTTTTAGAATCAGAAAAAAAAAACTTCATATTTAAAAGAAGTATTTTTTAATAAGCAGGGTAAATTTACCAGTTTTGTCACATCAACCCTCTCTCCTCTCTCAAATCCATTTTACCAATAATTGTGTTTAAAAAATCACTAGTCTTAGATTCCAAATGCTTTATTTACCATGGCCCATAATCTGGCCTCTTACTATCATAACGCGTTTCTCTATTTCTTCTGTCTCATAATCTACAAACTAGTCATGTTAAATTTATAATTTCTCTAGGTGCCATAACCTTGATTCAGGTGTCTTTCTTTTAAACACACTATTTTGTCTTCAACCCTTCCCTTCCTCATTCCTCCCTCCAACCCAGCTCTTAAGTATAATTACCTCCAAGAATCCTTACCTGATAAAAGTTGAGTACGATATATATATGATAGCACCCAGTAGTTTCTCCATAAAACTCATTAAACTATGTAAGTGCTTATTTACTTATCTCACACCAGATTGAAAGCCCCATGATATGAAGGAACTGTTTTATGTGCTGTTTCACAGCATCTAAGATGGCACATGGTTGGCATGTAGTATTTGTTGAATGAAACAAATAAATGAATTCTCAAGAGGCAAAAAGATGTTAGCAGATAAAGTAGAAAATCCTTCTAAAATTGACTTATATTTCTAGTTGGTAGAAATCATAGTTTTGGGGGCTAGTATTTCATTTGAAAGCACAATACTGGATGTTTCATACTGACAATCTTTAAAACTGGAATCTCTCTTTTCAGGTGCTCTCCTGTAGTTAAAGATAAATAAATTCAGTTATTTAAAAACACACAAGTGGTAATAACCACAGAAACTTACATACATTGTGTTATTACTCACTGTAGTGTAAAGTAAAGAGCATGGGCTTTGAGGTTAAAAAATATCTCCATTAGCTCAGAAAATTTTTTATAATCACAACACCTTAAAATTGGCCCTTTTGGTAATCTTTGTACCATAAGACATCCCAAAGCTCTATTTCTACAGGAATTGGTATTTTATAAAGTGCTTGCATAAATTATCTTGGTTGGAACTAAAAATAACCCCCTGAAACAGAAAGAATATAGATGAGAAAATGGGCTCAGATAACTAACTGGCCTTGCTCAAGCTACCATGATTAGTAAATGGTGACGCCCAACATCAAGTCCTGTTTTCCAATGTCTATTGTCTAATATTTTGCCATATACTGTCTTGTCATAATGTGAATTAGACTAGAAGCTCCTTGAAAGTAGATAGTTCTACTATAACATAGCATAAACATTTCCAGAAACTTCCACATCATGCAAAATCACAAAATAAAAACTACAGGGCTATGGGAAAAAATGGGTTTGGAGAACAATACTCAAAAACTTCATCAGAAACTTTGCCAGAAAAATGGCAGTTTTACATATGGTAAGTGATTAAAAAATATATACTGTTATAAATAGGACTTTATTTTGAAAAAGACTTTACATTGCTTTTGTTCAAGTGGGGATGGCAAGCAGTTTGGAGCTCGTGAGTTATTATTGTACAGTGTTGGTTACCTCAAATTGGACAAAAAGTTGACACCAGATATGGGTTAAGTGTGGTACCTAATACATGTGGAGAACTGAGGTATCCAATAGATAGATATCTGAGGAGTGTACATAAACACATTTTGTATAAATTTCTACACAGATGGTTTAGCTGGGTGCAGCTTTTTGCTTTCATCAATGTTTCCCACGATGAAATTGCACACATGTAAATGTGAAATTCACGTAATGCTTAAATTATTCCCTAACACTTACCAAATATGTTGGAAAGTTGTTATAGAACTGACTGTATTGTGGTTCTATTTATTTTTGAATTCCCTGTAATGCACATAGCAAGTGTCCAATAAATGTCTTTTGAATAAGAAGTCCAATGTAATATTTAGGGAAAAAACTTCCATAAATGGAATGCAAAAAGTCTTTCCCAAGCAATGGAAAAGAAAAACTATCAATAGGATGGAACTGTATTCCACATACATCCCCACAGTGAACATCTGAGGTAGATATTATCCCCACTTTACAGATGGACGGTTAAGGCTTTTAAAGGTCTCACTGCTACTGGGTAGCAGAAGATAGCTTGAATACAGTTTAACTGAACATCAATGCCTACACCTTTCCCAGAATAATAAAATATAAATACCTCACATTATAAAATTCCAAACTTATGAGAGAACTACAGTAATGTTATTATCTCCCCTGGAGCTCTTTCACTTACATCTTTAAAAAATATAAGTAATTATGCCTTTGAACATACATGTTTTCTTTCTAGGTATCATGACTAAATGAACTGGAATCACCTTTTAGAATTTTACAAGTCTCCTTAAAAGAACTCTTTTAACAACAATTGACAAATTCCCCTCCACCAGAACTGAACAGTGATAAACACACCAATGCTTCCTTCATGTTTCTGAAAGACTTCCTAGTGATTTGAATCATCTGGAATTGTTATGATTCCAAAAACTAAAAAAGCAAAATAAAATTAGTTTTAGGAGCAAAAGGAGTTTAAGCTGAACCAAAAATAGGAAAACATCTAAATATTACATACAATGCACTATCATTTGTCGTTCATTAATCAGAAAAAGGAGTAATGTTAATTGGTTGGTTATGTTATAAAAATGAAAGTCACAGGAGCAAGAAGCTTAATCACAAAGGAGAGAGGAGGGATGAAAAATCAGAGAAATGAACAGTGTAAATGACAGCTAAAGCAGCAACAAGGTTTAGAGGCAGCAATAGGGGTGGTAAGCAGGAAATATTTAGCAAGACAGGACACTGGAGAAAACAGCTAGCCAAAAAACACTAAAAACTATACTAAGGGTAATAGTCCCCGAGGGCATGCTATGACAAAGCTAAATCTCTATTTGTACCACAGCTCTAACTATGGAGAGTACCAGCAACATCACTCAATGAGTGTTAGGTATTTTAACTATGAAACTGCTATCCAATTGGGAGTCGGGAAATGGATTGAAGAAGCATTCACTGAGTAGAAAAGCTATTTACTGAAATGACCCAAAGGCATCATTTTACCATTATTTTAATAGGGTCAACACTTAAAAGTGTTACTTTCTAATCATTTAAAATCAATTCACATGGAGTTTCTTTCCCTGTCCAGCTAAATTTGATGTTTAGTACTAAATTTAAAAAATTATATTGATTTCTACTATTAGCTTTTATTAGCTATTAACTTGTACATTATAGTTTTAATTAGCAGGCCTCTATGTCTTTTAATTGTTAGCACACACTGGAGGACTGGACTGGGAACCCAAGGACCTGTATTCTACGTACAGGTAAGTCAATATAAATATGTTGCTAAACGATTCATTTGACCTCTCTATAAGTTTGTATTTAAAACAAGGTTAGAAACCATATACATTTGTATCTCTACATATAGATATATGTATACTACATGTGTATTATATACGCGCACACACACAGTCCTTTTCAGTTTTACAATTATTCCTTAGTGTTACTAACAATATCTATCTTTCAGCAACTTAAAATACTAAAAATGTTCAACAATTTTCACATCAGAAAAAAACCCACATATTTTAAGCTGATCTTTATGACTGAAAAAGTATATTCTAGAGTGCTTCTCAAACTTTAATGTCCAAATGGATCTCACCTGCCAATCTTGTCAAAATGTATTCAGCGGGTCAGGGACAGGGCCAGAGACAGTTTCTAATAAGCTCCCAGGTGATACTAATTGTCGCTGGTCTGGGGACTGCATTTTGAATGGCAAGGTTCTAGGATCTGAAGAAACTGTAATGCTGACTAGTGAGGCTAGCCCAGGTATTATAGACTAGCAACTATGACCAGGAATCAAACACTACAAGGAAAATATACCAGAGAGTCTCATGATGATATAGATATGGGATCTGTATTAGTATGGAAGGTGAGAAGTTGTGGAGGAACAAGAAAGGCTAAGTTGGCAAATGAAACTCAATGATGGGGGCTAGTCTTCTTTTGTTTGTACATTTGAAATGTTTCACAATAAAGAGTTAAAATTCGTGGACTAAAAAATCTTACATAACAACACTAATGCCAATTAAGGGAATGAAAACAAAGATGCCAAGTACTCTTTCCATTGCAACAGGAGGGAGGCAGGAAGCTGCAAGGGTAGCTATAATGGGAAGCTAGAAAGGATGCATTTGTGTTTAAGACTCTTACACCTAATTTCAGCCTTTAAGATACTAACAATAGTTGTTTACTTTTTACATCTTTACATTAAGAGAAAGTTGAAACTCTAACAGCTTACTCAACATTTATTGAAAAAAGTGATTTAAAAGCCTTCAAAACTGGTTAAATGTCATGAGATTTTATAAGGGGAGTATCTGAATCTTAAAAAATTATAGTTTATGTGTTGGACAACAAAATATCATCCCAACATCATGAATAATGGGAGTATTTGCAGTATTTAGATAGAAAAATAAATTTAGGCTATAGAATACACAACAAATACCCTTTGAAAAGCAACCACTGAATAAAAAACCACCACTAAATTCAAGGTAATGATTGAATTACCTTGTGTAATTGAATTATGTTGGGTAGGGACTAGATCAGGAAGAGGTAGTTCAATCTGTAATGTTTTATCTCAAATATTAAAATTATAAAGTATGGAAAATGTCAAAAGAATCAAGTGCTAAGTGCACAGGTGTTCAATACATTTTGTCTGTATTCTTCTGCAGATCTGAACACTTGTTTGTCCTTAATGTGAATAATCTGACACTTCAACATTTATGCTTTTATTTGCAAAACCTAAAATGAAAAAAAAACAAACAAACCTGAAAAGGTGTATATTTAGGAGAATAAAGAACTGTAAAATTAAGATTTTTTTTGATGGGGCGCCTGGGTGGCTCAAACGGCCAACTTCAGCTCAGGTCATGATCTCGCGGTTCATGGGTTTGAGCCCTGCAACAGGCTCTGTGCTGACAGCTCAAGAGCCTGGAGCCTTTGGTTTCTGTGTCTCCCTCTCTCTGCCCCTCCCCCACTGGCGTGTGTGTGCTCTCTCAAAAATAAACATTTAAGAAAAATTTTTTCTAATTAACTGATACACAGATTCCAATACTGTGGCTTAAAATCAAGATTTTCTAGAAACATTTAACTACAATAGTATACAATGTATACTCAATTTCACTAAACAATACTCAGGATTCATGAGATCAAGACCCCAGAGTTGGGCTTTGCACTGAAAGCACAGAGCCTGCTTGGGATTTTCTCTTCCTCTCTGCCCATCCCGCTCTCTCCCTCCCTCAAAATAAATAAGCTTTAAAAAATCCAAACCAAAACACTCTATACCCTCTTTTCCTGAATGAACAAACATGTTTTCAGATTTATGTTCTACTTAAAATATTAAATCAGTGAGGAAACTTTAAAGTCCTATGCTACTCATGAGAATAGCCTTTCTTCCTTTCATAGCCTTTACGTGTTACAATTACCTCCACGTTTCACAGCAACGTTTAAAGTTGTACACATAAAAAAAAATGTTTTAAGCGGAGCCTATAATTATAAATACGTATCTATGTTTTTTTTAATGTTCATTTATTTTTGCAAGAGAGAGAGAGAGAGAGAGGGGATGTGAATAGGGAATGAGAGAGAGAAGAGAATCCCAAAGATTCCACGCTGTCAGTGCAGCACCCAATGGAGTGCTCGAACTCAAACTGTGAGATCATGACCTGAGCTGAAATCAAGTTAGATGCTTAACCAAATGAGCCACCCAGGTATCCCTACATATCTATGTTCAATTACATAGATATTATTATAGTAATAATAATATTACTGGGATATTAAATAGTTCAAACAAAATACAAAGCTAATAATAATAAATCCAGTCTTTCATTTGGCTTTGGGATGCATTATATATTTCCATTCTCCATCCTTTTGTTTTACCAGGCTGACACTTAAAAAATAATTTTAGATCATTAAAAATACTTCCCTGTGGCAAAAAAAAAAAGGCAGTAGGGTAAGATTTATTGTGGATAAAGTTTACTACTGGCAAATCTGGCAGTCCTAAAACTCTGGTGGTGTTACATTTTCTCCTATATAAGCAGTTTACCAATTACACAGTATTTCTGCTTTTGTTTGAACTTCACAATAACCCTGGTGAGGTGGGCAGAGCGGAATTACAGTCTCCACTTTATAAAGGCTACTGAGGCTTAGAAAGTAACTTGTCCCTCTAGAAACTATATGGTGATCCAAATAGAACTACAGGAACAAATTCAGTTTATTATAATTTGATTAGACTAACCTTAAATCTTAAACTGCCTCAAAAAAGCATCAGTTAATATATTCCTAACGTAACTAATAGAATGATTTGTTACCCTTCCTGGTTAAGTCAAACTATTCTTAGCGACTTTCAAATGCTAAATTCCATTTCTATCGTTAAATATAACATTAGATATACATATGAATCCATTCCTTTGAAACCCATTTCCAAATAAATATTAATGTCAAAACCAAGTTTTTCTAGCTCAGTTACAGAAAAAAATTCTCTTCCTAAATCTTCAAGGTAAGGCCTCTATATTAACAAGCAGCTAAGTCTTAAGAACACTTCCCTGTTAGCCAGTTCGCTGTAAAAGACTGCAGCATATAGTGGTACTACTAGTGACGACGATGACTGGGGTTAATTTAATGTACCAAATTTTAAATATTCTAGAATGTCAAAATTACCACTTCATGGACTTGGTGCTTTGGAAGGAAGCATGGATCACAGTGTACTCTTAAGAGACTGAAGAATCTGCCACTCCCTGGGTGGGAAGAACCTTGGTTGCTAGTCATGCCTGATCAGAGGTATTGTGAACTCCCCCAGCTCGGCAACTGGAGCAACCCAGTTCCTACGTGCATTTCAGGACTTCTCTTTCTTCTTCCAACTCAAACTTATCTTCTCAAACCACAGAAAACTACTTGAAACGTGGCAAGTACTTACTATCAGCTGTTTCGACCACCACCCAATATTTCTGAGAAAAAGTTCAGAGAAACTTTGTTCAATTACGATTCATTAACCATGGTGTTGGGTTTTTTATACACTTTAGGCACATCTGTTGCTCAGAGTGCTTTGGTAACACAATCCTATTTTAGGAAGAAAAGACACGAAGGAGATCATCTAGCTTCTAAATAACCTCAATGTTGCTGACTCACATGTAACTATTATTTTTATTTACTATATTCTTATTTCTTGGAGAGGAGTGAATTGTTGTATTAATATAGCACATTTAAAGTTACCTCCTACTCCAATTGTTGTTTATTCTCCTAAAGTAGGAGTTTTGCATTAATTCTCAGTTACTTTATACAAAACAAATCTATGCAACATGTATAACTCCAAAGTTACCTGACACCAACATACCTACTTTTTAAAAGTGGCCAAAAATATGCTGGGTAATGCAAATAGCACCCTAACTGGACTCCTTTAAAAAGTGAAAATTGTAACATCACAAATTACCCTGAAGTTTTTAAATAACCGGGCAAAAGTAGACTATATGTTACTGTTTTTCCCAACAATATCTAGTACCTTTTGTTAAAATCTCACAAGGTAATCTAAAATTAGTAGGAAATCTTTAGCAGACACAAAAGATGAGAGATGAAACTGCAGCGAGAGAGCATGGCAAATCCAAAAGGTCTAGTAGTGCATAAATCTACTGGAAAAAAAACAACAACAACAAAAGAGATAGAGAGAATTAACAAGATACAATAATAAAAGTTATGTCTTTAAAGCAGATTATAACAGGGTGGGAAATGTTTAATATGTGTCCTCCTGAAAAGCAGTTACTATCTTTTAAATTAAAAAAAAAAAAAACAGCTGGTATATTTTCACAGCATCTAGATTTATTTATGGTATAAAGCCATAGAATTGTAATATTATTACTCCTTTCCCACCCTGGCAGAGAATAAACATGAATTCAGAAGCACAGTGGAGTGAAAACAAAGAAGAGGAGAGAGAAAAGGCAGCAGAGAAAGACAGAAAAGGTGAATACAGAGCTACAGAAGTGTTTATTGAGCATGCTACAGAGGTAAGCAGAGTACACACAAAAGGAAATTAAACAACCATCAAACCTCCCAACTTTGTTAGAAAATTAATTTTTAATTGTGCCGCTTTCAAACTATACTGAATTTTACATTTCTAAAGATGTAAAAACTCAACTAATAGAAAATATACATGACCATTCTGTCTACATAGATAACAGAATCTATGAATCTTGAAACTAAGTACATCAATTTCAAAAAGTATTGGTCATTTAAACAGAATCAACAATTCAGATTGACAAGAACTGTTCAAATTAATTTGACCTGTAGATTCTGAGCCATGTTTTTATTAAAGTCAGATCTATTCCTAAATACAAAATATTTTGAAGATTTATTAAAACTGAATATTACAATGCAAGGTAAATTAAGACTAAAGGCACATAAACTTTGGTCCCACCTGGTTGTCAGTTTTAGAAAACTGCCACAAAATTAATCTTCCTGCAAATTTTCGCAGTACACTTTCTTTATCTTTGAAAAATACATGCACCAGTTCCTGAACTAGCTAGACCAGTCTGCACATGCTCAGAAATCCACAACCATATTCCAAATCTTAATTACAAACTAAGGATGGCAATATATATTTAAATGCACGTAAGTCATGTCAACTTCAAAAACATCTACGAAAAATATTCAGCCACAAACAAGACATTACTTAGTGCTGACATTTATATGATACGTCCCACAAGAGTGTGTACAAAAAGGTTAAGATTCCACAATGCTTTCCACATAGGGCTCAAACTTACAGAAATCACTTTGTTGTCTTAAGAAATTAATACTCTGCATCTTGTTAATTTTAACTAATGCCTACATTCATAACTGAATCTAGACCAGAATTGTGAGATACAAAAGGCCAATGTTTTTTTAAAGCAATAAAGCCTAAGGTAGTAAAAACTAAAAAATGCTGCTTTAATTCTCTCAGTATCATGTATCTTATTTGAGTAAATAGAAAGAAATGTGACAAGCCAATAATTCAAAATAAGTTCCAAGCAGGAGAAACAAAAACTTAACCTTTTTACACACCCCTGCCTAAACATATGGTAATTCCCATATAACAATGTGCCCTAGACAACCAATTCCTTTTTCCTAGTAAATGCACAATAGCAACACTAGTTTTCCTTTTTAAGGCACGTATGTCAACTAAGTTGAAAAAGGAAAGTATAATTAAACTAAAAATTTAAACAGACAAAAATAATGGCTTCCCTATAGAACAGATGAAATATAGCAGTTAACACTCTGCCTTTATGTATGCCATTTCATTTTATAACCAAGGAATGATAACAGCATGAAAAAAAAAAAAAGGAAACAAAAAAAAAAATCAAACTCTGGTCCCCACTTTTCTGAACAGTCAATAGGTGATGACACCAAACAATGTGATACACCCTCCATCTTCACCTCCCCCTTTTTAAATTGTTGACTTGGAGAAAGACACTCTCAGATGATGGTTTTCACCAAGGTTATAATTATGAAGATCAATCAAGGCCTGGATAGCTTCTTCCACTGTTGCCATCTGAAGAAGAGCCATTTTGTGATCTCTTCTGAAACAAAATTATAAAATTAGATACTTCATAAAAATTAGGAAGGGCTTAAATACTTGAATTTTTGCCCACTACAGAATCAAAAATTTCCATAAACAAAAAGAATAAAAACTACTTGAAGAAAATTTTTAACTTCTATCAAGTCACTAATTTAAAGATAAGAAAGCTTGCTTACTGAAAAAACTTAAATGCTTTCACAGTGCCCCCAGTGTTAGCAAACAGTGTTCGTAGATCCTCTTCTGCTACTGAAGGACTAGGAAAATTGGATGGAAAAAAGTAAAGATTAATAATAATTTTCAAATTTTATTTCTAAAATGTATACCCATTTAAAAATCTCCAGCTGTAATACTTACGGGATATTGGATAGGTGTAGGGTTGCAGAAGGAGGAAAAATGTTCTGAAAATTTTTGGATCCAGGTTTCTTAAAACGATGCAATGGGGAATTACCAAAATCCTTTGTTAGCCCTTGATCATCAAGTCCCTCTCGAGGTAGTTGTACAGTCTGATGTTTAGACAGAGTAACACGAATAATTTTGCCATACATTTTCTGTCCATTAAGATGGTTCATGGCTATAAAAAGAAAAAAAATATGCCTATTAAAAAACAATATTAACAAAGTTCAAAACAAAAAGAATTCTTCTTTTGGAATAGCTGAAATAACTGAATTCCATGATTTTTAAATAATTTTTTTTTTTTTTTTTTTGGTTAAGCTTATTTATGTTGAGCGAGAACATGAAAGGGTGAGGGGCAAAGAGAGGCTGGCTGCATGCTGACAGTGAGGGGCTGGGACTCACGAACCGTGAGATCACAACCTGAATCAAAACCAAGACTTGGACACTTAACCTACTGAGCCACCTAGGCACCCGATGATTTTTAAATAAATCTTGAGTTTTCAACAGTCACTGGTGACAAGATGATTTAAATTTATTTGCCCTAGGCCATTTTGGCAAAAAAAGCCAGCCTCTTTCACAGAATGCAAATCCTCATTATGAATCTTCTCTTCCTTGTCAATCCTGATAAATCATAGATGCCACAGAAAGAAACTTAGTACTCATCTGTAACAACTTCTCTCTCCTGCCCCATAACCTAACTGCCAAGTCCCACGATAATCTTTTCTTCCTAATTATCTCTCAATTCTCTACTTTTCACGGTCACAATTTTTTGATCTGCTAACTCTGTCTCCCAATTTGTCTTCCTGTTGGGATTTTTCCCTACTTTTTTCAAATGCATCCTATTACACAGAGCAGCTGGATGACCTCTATAAATTGCAAATCTCATGTTATTACCTGCTTAAAATCCTTAGGGTCAGACTAGGAAAGGTATAAAGCCATGTTGAAGAAATGAATTTGGACTATATCCTGATCTCCCCAGCATCTCTGAACATATTTATTGATGATATACAAAACCAATTACTTTGTTAGCGCTGAGAATCAAGTGGTAAGACAAGAACCATCTCACCCCTCATGGAACTTACAGTATTTTAGTACTGTACTCTTTGAACTTTACCCTCCAGCTATACAAAACCCTATCTTCCTTGAAGTGCCAATTTTTCTTACCTTTTAGCCCTGTGTGCATGCTGTTCTAGCTACAATAATTTTTCATCTGGTCATTATCCCTCCTAGTCTTTCTCACTGTTCTTCTCTGGAAAGGTTCATATTCCCCATGCAGAACTCTTTTCTTCTTCTTAAATTCATCACAATTTATTTTAATTATCTAACTACTCCTCCTTCCGACTGCAAAGGACATGAAGGTAGGAACCCCGGTCTCTATCCCAGCACACAGCACAGTGCCTAACACAGAACATTATTACATGCCTACTTTCTGCGGTAGCAGTTGGGTTATTTTTAAACTAAGCGAACTGGTCTGAGGTTACAGATAAGTTACATGTTTTATGTTTTACTCACTAGCCACAACAACTTACGACCATTTTATAAGTCATATACTTTAAACTGAAGGTCTGATTTGACTATTCCAAGTTTGTGTATTAACAGCAGAGAGATAAAGGCAAGGTGGAAGAAAAGGGAAATGAGGACAAAATCCTACTCACAACAGTACGTACACAGTCTGACACCAGAGATATGCCCAATTTATTAAATCCAAGCATCTTTTCCTACTTACTCACATAGAATATAAACCAGTTAAACCAGTTAAATATAAAACAGTTCTGAAAAGGAAAATGCTGTAGAAGTGTTAAGGTACCATTCAGAAAAGATTCAAAAGTAAATTCTTATTTCACTTACAGCTTCTCTAATTTGTAAAAACAAGTTTACTCTTCCCAATTATTTTACTGTAGTGTTATGTATTTGTAATTTTCTTTAGATTTGCAACTGAGGCCAACAGAAAAACAAACAAAAAAAAATCTCAGGCCTGAATTTTCTCACTTGTTTTACTGCATTTCACATATACTTCTAAATTTTCACTTACAAAATCAACTGCATTATTCAGAGATGGTACATAAACTCCTTTTATAAAACTTATTTGATTTATAAAATAAAGTTCTAGAATTCTATTGTTTTAAGTGAACAGTACTTTGCTTATGAAAAAGTGCTACTACATCATATAAGGCATGGATTATAAGGAATGAATCTGGGAATGAAGTGGTATAAAGAAGTAGACTAAGGTTGTTATAAGAAAGCTATCTTTGTTCATCTTCGAAAAGTCATGAAAAGACGGCATAAACAGCTGAGCTTTGAGATACTGAAGAGCAGATATAAGAAAACAATAAAAAGTCCTAGGAATAGCACCTGCATCAAGAGGAGGTGGATAACAGACTAATGGGATTAAAATAAAGCAAAATAACCAAAAAGCTATCTCTAGAAGTAGTCAGGTAATGAGAAGTATGTCGAGTCAGCTGACCTGACAAAAGAATATGAAGTGGATGAGGGCCGAAGTTGAGGGGTAGAATATCAGGGTTTTTAAGTATTCAAAAAAAAAAAGAAAAGAAAACCTTGTCAAATACTAAGGCATACATAACGATTAAGCAAAAAGCAGAAGAGTACTTGAATTACTAATTTAAGATGAATCAAGCTTAAATATTGGGACTCTGATATCTTGAAGCCTGTTACAAGAAATATGGTACAAATGGACAAAACAATCAATGAACGATAAAAGAGAAAAAGGCCAATGTCGCACAGTGGAAATGGCACTTTGGGTTGAGTATAATTTTCTACTTTTCTCTTAATCTCTGAAGAAGATATTAATGAACAATGAGAAGATGGTTAAAAAAAAAGTTATATATATATATATAGAGAGAGAGAGAGAGCCACAGGACAAGTTTATATGTGGAAATGGAGCTATGTCAACAATTATACCCTTTATAATTCAAAAAACTTAGGTGTGTTGCCTCTCTCGTTATTCCAAAAAATGAATCTTAACATCTACTTGTCTATTTTATTCAAAAACCCAGCTTCTAGCTTTTCTTTCTTTCTCTCAACTGTCTTCTATACCAGTGATTTCTAGTCTGGTCTTTATTCTTCTTTCCTTGGGTTTACACCATCATTCTTAAAGTTAACCTCCTGTCACAACACTGCTTTCACTGTACTACACATACCTAATTTTAGTATAGTAGTTTCATTATTTTACTTTTAAGTATTCTAAATTCTTATTAAAGTAACTTCTTTGATCCATGAAATACTGGGAAATATAAGTGTATCTTTTTGTTACTAGCTCTAACTTGACTGTGCAACAGTGAATATGGTCTACATGATACTTCCTCTTTGCCTTATAGAGGGCTGCTTTAGTAAATGTTCCCTATGTACTTAAAAAGAATGTGTTACATGTATAATTCTATACATGTGTCATTTGTGTTGTACCATTTGTATCCTTGTTGATCATCATTTTGTATGCCTGAAATAATTCAGAAAGGTGTGTTGACAATTCTTCCTCCAGTTTTATTCATTTATGATTTACATATTTTGAGGATATTTCATTAGGGGCACACCCACATAAAACTTTTGTTTTCCTGGTGATCTAAATTAATCTATCTTTTCTATATCCCTTTACTTTCAATCTTTCCACATTCTTGTGCTTTATATGCTTCTTGTAAAGAACTTTTTAAAAATCAGATCTGACGACCTGTCTTTTGACTGATGCATTTACTACTTTACATTTGCTGTTGTTGTTATTATTGATGTATAGGGACTTAGATTCTATCTTAATTTTAAAATTTATATTTTCCCCCATTATACTCCATACCATTTGCTATTTCCCTCCATTGGATGAGGGGAATCTCTTGAAATCTCAGCAATACCTCTAAGTGTGACTTAGAGTTCTTCACTATGCATGACAGTTCCTCTGTGAAAGCCAATATAGACATACGCTTAAAAATTGCTCAAATATCATTAACACTAGAGTTACAGGATTTCCATGCACTTTACAGCACACTTTGACAGATGTAATATAGCGGCTAAAGGTCTGTTATAAAGAACTAAATAAGTTTACTTTTGAGATGGCAGTTATATAAAAATACTCTTTGGTATTTTGTTAAAATTCTGTTAAAGTTCATTTAGGATAACACGTTACTCTTAAAACAACAATTTAAGAAAACGCTAAATTAAATAAGCCACGGTAGAAAGATTATTAAAGAAACACCTTAAAGTTTGCAAATTTTAAAACTCTGGTCTAAAATGATTTAGCATGGTCTCTGAGATTTGCAGCAATCTCGTTCACATACTATCTCTTAATGTTCTTTATTTCCCCCATACTACTTCCGAAACATAAAAATATCTGCCTAGGGGCGCCAGTCAGTTGGGTGCCCGACTTCGGCTCAGGTCATGATCTTGCGGTCCCTGAGTTCGAGCCCCGCATCGGGCTCTGGGCTGACAGCTCAGAGTCTGGAGCCTGTTTCAGATTCTGTGTCTCCCTCTCTCTCTGACCCTCCCCTGCTCATGCTCTGTCTCTCTGTCTCAAAAATAAATAAATGTTAAAAAAAAAATTAAAAAAAAAATTTATCTGCCTATACCATAAAACAATGAGTATTTCCAAATAGAGTCCTATGAAAACCAAAGGGAGAACAGGGCCCCAAAACAAAGCATACTAAATTTTTTAAATTCTAATTTTTTTCAACAGCACACCTTAGTTTTCTGTGGGATTTGAGTATGTGGGTGTGTATTTTAAAAGCATTAATGGTATGAATACATATTTTTCTGGTCATATACTTCAAAATCTACCCTAAAAGCAATGAGAAAAAATAAATTATTTGCTATTACATATGGTTTAAAAACTACAAATCATGCTATTAGACAGTCAAGGCTCTAGTAAAACATAAGTACTGTTACGCACTGAGCTGTATTCTCCCAAAATTCATATATTGAAGCTCTAAGGAGATAGTGAAGGTTAAATAAGGTCACAAGGATGAGGCCCTCATCCAGTAAGACCAGTGTCCTTAGAAGAAGAGGAAGAGAAACCCAGAGAGCTCAGAGGAAAGGCTGTGAGGAGATGCAGAGAAGGTGGCCATTTGTAAGCCAGGAAGAAAGCCCTTATCAGAAACTCAATCTACTGGCACCTGAGAAAAAAAATTTCTGTTGTTTAAGCCACTCTGTGGTATTGTTTTAGCAGCACAAACTGATGTAAGTATAGTAAAAACTAAAATGCCACTTATTTAAAATAGTCATTATATGTATATATACAAAATATCCAGAAGAATTTGATTAAATTCTACCTGAGGTACTTCTTAACCATGATAACTGTAAATCCTTTACATGAGGGTAATGTCATCCACAGCTCACACAGTGATGAGAAAAAAATGAAACATGTGAGAAATATTTTTTTAAATGCTACTTACAATGTACATAAAAGCAATGCCCATGACTACCCTTACCAGAGTACAGAAGTATACACAGCAGAGGGAGAAAAAAAGATTTACGAGGACACCCAGAACATGATTAGCACTTTTTTACAGATCTTTCATTAAAGACGGGTATCTCCATTTTAAAAAGCAGAGAGCCAGAGGTCTAGTTTTATACGTTGTCTGAGCTACCATGAAAGCTGGTAAGAAATAATAAAATTCAAATTTACTTCTATCTGATACCAAACGCCAAAAGGTCCATATGTCATGTTCAAGTTTATGACCTCCACTGGGCATAAGAGCAAAAATACACTAGTCATTACGTCATAAGTGACAAATTTCGAAATTAACGTGAAAACAACCACCCTGAGGCACCGAATGTCAATGAACAGAATTACAAGCTAAAGATCATACTGATATTTACAGTCTTATCACACTGTGAATGTGTCGTTGTATTCCAGATTTGTGATCTGACTTTGTGTATGAAGGCAAATGATGCATTAATTTAATTAAAATACTTACCTAAGTTAAGAATGTAAGTGTAATTTGACTACAGTACATTTTAAGATTCCAAAAGGGATTAACAATGGTGTATTGTATGTGGCACAAGGTTTTCATTTTGTAAAAACCTAGTACCCCTAAAATACGTTTTCCATGTGACTCTTTCCATTAAGTTTAGCAAAAATCTAGGAGAATTAAGATAACACCACATTAATCAGGACTCCATGGACTATATTTAGCATAGCAGTTAACTTCTATCACAGGGAGTAAGTAGGAATGAAAAACAGTAGGGATCTTTAATACAAATGTCATAATTCTTATGTGAAATTATTATTGCAATTCTGGAGCCTAAACCTTTTTCCACTGGATTGTACTTGAGGAATGGTAAGAGGACAGCAGAAAACCACAAACATATTCATCATGCATTAAAATACGAAAATTAACGTGCCATTTTGAGCCTTGGCTATCCAAAATAATAAATAAATGAATGAATGAATCAATGAATGAGTAAATAAAGGTTCTTACTTCCATAAAGGGGTTTGATTTTATTAACAGATTCAGATTTATAGACGTATGGGTAACTGTTTAACCTTACCAAGCTGTGATTGGTTTCCATCAGCCATCTGTATCAGAGCACTGTCTTTCTTATTGTACAAAATCTTCACACGCTGCACATCTCCATAAACACCTTTTTTGGAGCCACAGAGAGGTAATCCAAAAATGGAATTAATGTTACATGCAAGTCAGCTGAAGATTATCTTTCTGACATATTAATGAAACATTCAGACATCAACATGATCACTCATTCAAACTCATCATTCTCACAAATGAATAAAGAAGATCAAGATTTTGAACAGTGAATTTTGAAAAGAATAATTTTTGATAAACCCTCAAAGCTATGTGAATGATATTAAATTAAAGACCATGCAAAATAAATCAGCATGCATTAAAACAAATTTTGTGTCTATGGAGAGTTTTAAATAGCAAAGAAAAATAGCAAAAGATTTACTATTCAACTTTAAGCCAAAGTGCTAGCTACAAATAAGAATTAAGGTGAAACAAAAATCAAATCAATAATAAAAGTATAGTGCTAACAATAACATACCGAAGAGGGTAAACAGACTTTGGGGCGTAACCATCTTTAGAAGGAGAGAAGAGCAAGCAGCGTAAGACAAGAAGAGAGAAGAGTCGAGGAAGAGCGGAGATGAACAGATCATCCATAACGAAGGGTGGTTCCCGCAGAATGGTGAGGTGGTCATGGATCATGGTTCAAGGCGGTTAATTGGGGCAAGTTGGTCCGAGGAACATTTGTTCAAGCACAGAAGCATGAACATAGGGAATGGAGACAGGGAATGAAGACAAGGACAAGGAAAATAAAGGATAAGACAGGGAAGGGAATGGGCATTTGGGAAAAGACAAGGAAAGGGAAGGTGAACACACAAGGAAAAGGATGAAATGGGGAAGGGAAACAGCAATGCAGAAGAAAAAAATAAGGAATTGGGGAACAAAAAAAAAATAAAATATAGGTCAGTACATAGGAAATGCAGGAATTTGGTCAGAAAATGGTTGGTTTATGTACTGTACAAGAAAAACTGAGTAAAATGTAGTCATCCAAGACAAATATGGGTAAAGTACATCTATATCAAAGAGTAAATTACAGCATTTCATCTCAACATAGGGAAGGAAAGCATGCACAGGAATTTTAAACTTTGAACTTTAACTGCATAAGCATGGCTGGTTATGAAATGCAGGCAAAATTCTTAAAAGAAAAACAAAGGCACTCTGATTCAAACATTTTAGCATGCAGAACTGTGAATGACAATAGTATCAAATGATAAAATAAGCTTAATGTTCGTATTAACAGAGGCCAATTAAAAATGAAACAAATATTCAAATTAGACATTATAAACTGATACACTGAGCTTCCCACATTTCATACCAGCTTTCATAGCAATCAAAATAAAATATACCAGACATAAAATGTACAACTAAAGAAAATAACTCAGCAATAAATTTTATTTAACAAGGGGGAGGGGGAATAAAGTTGGAAAATATTTTTAGAAGACAATGACTAATAACTGCAAAGAAAAAATTACTAAGAAAGACTGGAAGAGTGCCTCGTCAAGATCTTTGGAAGAACCTTCAAAGAAAAATGTATTAGAGTAGTTCACATAAAATAAGATTTAAAAAAATGCAATGACACATAAGCATGAAATGAACAAGCAAATAATTAGAAAAGGCAAAGAACAAAATTGTTTTACAGTTAAATCTGCAAATTAGATCACATTTGCCTTTGAGAACAACAGAAAGAAAAAGCCATACTACAGTACTTCACCATATTTTTCTTAGGAAAAATAGGTAGTTAGGTTAAAATAATAATAATATAATAATAATAAATATATATATATATATAAAGAGATATGACTGCCTAGGGAAATATTACCTAAACAAATACATAGATTTTATTCAGAAATAGAAACGTACAGAAAATACTTTGACTAATGAATGTACATAAAAAGAAAGGCAAGTGCAAAATGAAATAAACATGAGAAACTTTCACAAATGAAATGGAGTTAAAGAATAAACATTACAAAATTATTTTACTAACCTCTTCATTTAAATTGCTAACCAACAGGACTGTATTGCCACCAGCTGAGACTCCAGGCATACCCACTCGGCCAGCAGCAGCTGCAGCAGCTGCTGCAGCAGCATTTGGAATAGCCAAAGGACTCAGAGCTCCTGGAACAGCTGCAACAGGAAGCCCTAATTTTAAAATAAAGCATATTTTACGAAACACACACAAGTCGTTTACAAAAACCAATTTAAGCACGATGGCTGCATGGCTTACGGCTGACCATTCCAAATGGTTCCTGAAAGTTAATTTTTATAACATTTAGAAAAATGGTTTACTGATAATGCATCAGAGAAAATTAACTGGTTTCAATGAAATCATTAAATATTAGGGCTAAGGTACATACCTGTATGTTAAAAAATTAAATATACCATATTCCATCTCCTATGAAAAAGCAAACAAAGCATAAAGGATGTAATATTTCTAAATCAGAGATTTGAAAAATTCACTTCCACGGTTTATAGCAAGAAGCCACATCTAAAATAAATATCATCTTCAACAAAACAGTAACTCACACTTTTTTCTACAAGTGCTATCATCTTCATAAACTCATACTTGAAACCGGACAGCTACAGCTTATGAAACAAACAGTTAAGTCCTTCAGTTCTTGGAGACCTATCACCCTGAACATCATTATTTCATTCAAATGACTTAAAGAAAATCTTACAGAAGTTTGTTTGCCTTAATTCCATACTCAAGCAGTCATAATGAACACAACAAATTTCTCAAACACATTTCCCCAGTAGAAGGAATGAGAAAACGTCACCGTATCCACACAGGCTTTCTCCTTCAGTATTTTCCCCACATTTTGCCTACCAGTTTTAACATTTCCTTCTCATTTCTATTGTTCTATTTTCCAGTCTTACTGTTGTTCTATCATCTTTAAGATATGCCAGTCTTCACTCTAGAGAGAATTCTCTTTTGTCTCAGCATCTTTTATCCACGTTCCAATTAAAAGAATGAACTCTAAATCCTTTCATCCCTGAAATTCTTACATACCAGCTGATTCCTCAATACATATTAGTTCACTAATGAAGTAAATTGTATGTTACTTTTATTCTTCCCATGAAAAAGGAAACATCCAACCTACATGAAGTTAATCCGTGACATACCTGGATCAAAATGGCCCTTTGTACTGTTGTCCCAAAAGTTCATGTTTTATTTCTCCTTTTCTCTTTCCATCAGCCTTCTTGTCTATGTCATAAGGATGTGCTGTTGCCTTTCGTTTCAGATCTCTCAATATTTTAGCCAAGTTTTTTTTTTTTTTAAGTCTTTTTATGTTATAGAAACTATGATGGCCTTTCACTGACAGTCTAAAAGGTTAAGATTCACAATTCTTAATCTCTTCAGTTTCTGACTTCTAATTTTTCCCTCCAATTTCTTTGTATCTCTTCTAAGCACTCCAACAGTGGAAAGATATTTTTCTCAATCTTTCTGTGGATAAGCTTATTTTAGTGCTTTTTGCCCATTTTTTGAGATTTCCCCCTTTTTTATTTCTCCATCTTATTTTTTAGATTCTACTTTTTGTGATGGAAAATATCCAACACAGAAAAAAAGAGAGAGTCTACAATAACAAATCCCACATACCCATCACACTGGTTTACCAATTACCAATTTATGGCCAATCTTGTTCCATCCATTCACCCATTTTACTTTTAAAATAGAAACTTCTCATGTTCTTTGATGCCTTTTTGGATCCATCGGTGTGAATCTTTTTAACCAATTATTCTAAAGTGTTACAAACTTCCCCATGCCAAATACTATAGCCCTCTGATTACACTTCATAGGTTGTTTCCATTTAACATTCAATAGATATCTTAATTTGCTGCCAAAGGCAAGTATGAGGATACATTCCCAATTCTTAGATATGCACTGATAGTAATTTTGTTTTTGAATACTGTTAGAAAGTGACCCCTCATCCTTTCTTTAAATATAGTATTCCTTAAGTATAGCTGTGGCTGAATGTACATACCATTCAACTAAAGTTGACAACACAATTATTTCACACTGGCAGAAACTCCAGATGCAGGCATTACACTGTCAAATTATTTCCTCATTTCCCTGACTTTAATTGGCTACTTTTCAGGGGAAAAAGTAACTTAAAATTCTGTTAAGATTCTTGGTCTTAATGGGATCCAGTCCATGGCCCAAAACAAATACTATTGAAAATACATGGTATGCAGAAGAGGTCAATATCAACCCTCAAATTCCCTTTTAGGAATAAAAGACTTTTTTTGTTTGTTTGTTTAATCCATCAAAGACATCTGAAAGCAGCTCCTTTCACAAAAAATTAAATCAGCTAAATTTCTGGTTTTTCAATTCTACCAGACAAGAAACAATTTTCAGGGCCCACTAAGCCAGAAAAATTTAACTGAAGAATTAGTTACCAACATTAATATAAAAATGACCTAATCCCTAGCATCTTCCCTGTACATCTCTACTCTTCACTGCCATCTTGTTCATTAAAATACTCCTACTTATCTACTAGAATAGTCTTGAACTTTGTATCCCACAATGAAAATGTTCTTTTAGTCTCAGGACCCCTTTATACTCGTAAAATTTACTGAAGAATACAAACAGCTTTTAAATGAGTTGTATTTAACATATCAGAAATTAAAGCCAAGAACTGTTTCAAAAAGAACAAGTATACATGATCACATATTCTATTATCCTTTAAAGCAATGTATGCTAGTGAGAATAAGTCAAAAGACAACATTTTAGTAGTGTTATGGATATATAGTTTGGACTTGTTAGAAACCCTAAGAGGCCTCCAGAGATCTCTAAACATTTTGTGAACCACTGCCATGTATTCTTGGTATGATGCTTTGTACATCTGTGGTTATCAATAAATAAAGAATCGGAAAAAAAAGAATTCACTTCCAAAAAAGAAAATGCTGTAACATATGATGGACACACACACACACACACACACACACACACACACAAAGAATGAGACATGCAATAGATTACACAGTACTGACACTTCCAGGATTAAGTTTGAAGTCATCTATTACTCGTCTTTCCTTGTTGACATTTCAAGCAATATTATTAATTCATGAAATATAAAATATCAATCTACCTAAATTCAATATATAAATCTAAACATGACAGTCTAAGCTTAATATTTCATTTTTTCAAAAAAGCTTCTTCTGAAATACACCTCTACAATGTCAATATACAATTCAATGATCTAATGAAAACTTCACCAATATACTCAAAGGTGATAGAAAATTTGTTCAAAGAAACTTCATTCAAGACATAATGGTTTTTGAAATACATTTCTTATTGAAATCTGGATGTTATAATGGAGTAACTTGGTGGCACATTATTTAAAACATGAAGACTTATCATGGAAAAATGATCACTGAGAATTAAAAGAGAACTGAAATTAATTTAAAATGGAAATTGAAAAAAAAAGTCTAGTCTTTTTTTAGTGTGACAGATCTGAGAGACTTTTTAAATGCCAGGGAGTGCCATCTTTTAACAAACAACATTGCACTTTGGTAAAAATAAGACTGCTAATTTTCTAGTGAGAAAATGGGCTCAAAGGAGATGCAACTACCGCCTTCTAGTACAGAGGTAACGGGAAACAAAAAGTGGAATGTAAGCTGTTGAGATCTTCACTGCTGTTACTACTATCCAAATGATACACGTCTCCCCACTTTTCTATTTATCACCAATCTGGGCCACTGTGCTATGGCAGGTGATAACGTTATTCTGCCAAATCATCTTTCTTCATTTTAGGTAGCCCAGGGTATGGCCTAAGAGTACTTTAAGAGATGAGGGCAGTCTGTCTTTAATGCCACTAGCAAGTAGTTCTCTTCCACTATATCCTCCCCCAGGCTGATAGAAAAGCTTACTTAAGCCATCTTTACATAGTTCTAAAATCACTGGAATTAGTCTTGAGTTTTTACTGGACTTTTAAAGTCTCTAACGACAGATTCTACAATTAATTTCTCAGTACACTCTTCTGTGAAAAATTACTATCAGGAAAAAAAAATTTCAGTTTAACCTAAATGTCTTCTACATTAAAAACAACCTACATTGGGGCGCCTGGGTGGCTCAGTCGGTTGAGCGGCTGACTTCGGCTCAGGTCATGATCTCGCGGGTCTGTGAGTTCGACCCCCACATTGGGCTCTGTGCTGACAGCTCAGAGCCTGGAGCCTGTTTCAGATTCTGTGTCTCCCTCTCTCTGACCCTCCCCCGTTCATGCTCTCTCTTGGTCTCAAAAATAAATAAAAAAAATAAAACGTTAAAAAAAATAAAAATAAAAATAAAATAAATAAAAACCTACAAAATATTTCATGATGCACTATTTACTTACACCATAATAAATTCTGAAAAATAATTCTGTATATTTATATTAATGTTAACTCCTAGTTGTAAATCAACAAATTTACAATCGCCCCTTCATAAAAATTACATAAAACATGTTATATACATTGGCTCCAGCAAATTATTTCTAGTTGTAGAAATACTTTTAATTTTAATAACGTACATCTTTAGCTATGGCAGCAGGTATGCTGGAAAAAAATATTGACACATGTTCATGATGAGACATAAAAATGCCTGTTCTACTTCTAGGATTGTTATAAGGATAAAATAATGTCAAAGAGCTTCATAAACTGCCACACAAAGGTGTAACAGGAATCCTTTTCATATAAAGTGATCTTCATCAGGTGGATCACCCAGATATTTTGAGTTGACTCAGCAATTTTATAGATTTCTCATGTTAGTTCTGACACATTACTAACCCTTCCACCACTGAAACGGATGAACACACAGCCATGTATATGATACAGGTTCAAAGTCCAGTGGGATGAAGTGATACTACTTATTTATCTTAAGGTCACACAGACATCCTTAATCTTGCTCAGAAGAATTAAAAAACCTAATTTATTTTTTTGTTTTTTATATTATGTATGTATATATGTATGTATGTATGTATTTATGAGAGAGACAGCGTGTGAGTGCGGTAGGGGCAGAGAGAGAGGGAGACACAGAATCTGAAGCAGGCTCCAGGCTCTGAGCTGTAAGCACAGAGCCTGATGTGGGGCTTGAACTCACGAACTGTGAGATCATGACCTGAGCTGAAGTTGGATGCTTACTGACTGAACCACCCAGCTGCCCCAAAAAACTAACCTTTTTGTTAACTTCCTTTAAATAATTTACAAATTTACCCATGGTTTTTAATAAGGTTTTTATTTTAGAACAGTTTTAGATTTACAGAAAAACTGAAGCTTCTACAGAGTTCCTATATAACCTGCACACTTCCTTTTCCCATTAACATTTTACGTTAGTATAATTATTGCAATTAATCAACTAATACTGATATATTATCATCAACTGAAGTCCATACTTTGTCAGATTTCCTTGGTGTGCATCTAATATTCTTTTTTGTTCCAAGAACCTCCAATACATTTAGTCATGTCTCATCCCCTTAGGCTTCTCTTGACTTGTCCTTAGGATTATTTTACCCATGATTTTTAAGGATGCACAATTTGTTTTATCCCTTCATTTCCCATTCTAAAACTTATATCCAAAGTCCATTAAATTATTTCTCTTGGTCTTACTTCTTTACCCTGTTTAGGACATCTGGTAGTTTCAAGTCTCACATACTACTGAACACAGTATATTGGAAGGGCCTTCTAATTCATAAAGTATTGGGTTTTCAGTGGGGAGGAGGTTTTAGAACATTTTATTTCCTGATTTGAAACTAAAAATTTTGCTTTTGACAAAAATGAGAAACACTATTCTATCCTCAATCCATGCCTCCTCTTCTACAAACCTACCCTTCAATTCCTTATTGTGCCTGCTGGAATCCATTCTTTTCTATCATTAACAATCAAATTTTTCTTTTTCAACGTGTTCCTTAGAGAAACTTTTTAATTAAAAGCTTGCTTTGTCCTCATGGAACTTCTCTTATAACCCTTTCAAAAAGTCATTTTTACCTCCCTAAACCCTGCCCCAAAGGAAAGAGAAAGGATGTATTATTCATCATTCTACCCCACCACCCAGTGTTTCTTTCAGACTGCTGTCCCACCATCATCAATTAAGACAGCTTCTGCACGAAATCATTTCTCATCAAAACAACCATCAGGTTACCGGGACATTTTCACTCATTATATATAGACTTTTTAAGCACCTGGCTTTATTCCTCCTCCTCTCTCAGCCCCTATTATCATCCTGTGATATGTCTAACACTCTGGTCTCACAATTTCTTTAAAACTTCTACTTTGATAATTTTTACATCAATCCATTTCAGCAACTTCTCTTGCTACATCTTTTTTTCTTTTTGTTTTGCCATCCATTTCTAACATTTAAATCTCCTTTCCCGACTTCATTCTTCCATCTTTCTCAATTCTACCCCATACAACCACTGAATCCACTTGTGGCCTTTATTTATTTTAGCCCTTTCTATTCTTCCTGGACTTGACTTCACAATGTAGCCTAAATTTCTTTGATATTCTTCAATGCCAGACTTGGATAAATCCAATTTTGTACTCTGGCTAAACTTTCATGTGGTTAAGTATTAGAGTGAACACAGAACACATAACATACCCCAAAACTGATTCACAAACATTTTGTTATTTAACATCAGCCGACTTCCTCATCTATTTTCAAGAGTTCTCTACAAATCCACCAGACTTAAGTTCAGAAAGTCTAAAATTGAGACCAGAATCCCCTCAGGTTTTCCAACCAATTTCAGAAGTCCTCCCTTCCTTCATCTGTTTCCCCTTTTCCTTTTTTTCATAAAAACACAATGGTGAGAGGAAAGAATATAGACTACACAAATGACGACTTCAGTTCTGGCTCTAGCTCTGCCCCTACATTGTTCCCTGCCCCCCCCCATTTCTGTGTGAGCTTGACAATAATCCCTTGTAGTTCTCACAGTGATCTAAACAAGTACCTCTTTATTTTTTAGGATCCAGCATTTTCACTATAATCTTGAGCCAATACACTACAATCAATTCTGGGACTTAATTCTATCTCAGCTCTCATTACTTCTTTTCTAAAAGAAACATCTTAAAGACTGAGAAATTAATATTTTGAAAATTCAGCCCTGAGAAAACAGAGGATAGTTCAATAATCCAAAGACTCGGGATCATTTTCTAAGAATGCACACATAGGGAGATAGGCATGTTCAACCGTAGTTTCTTACTTCTTAGATGTTAAGACAGAAATGAAATGAGAAAGCCAAAGATATGGGACAGTGAATTAGAACAGATATTCTCATATGATTTATGATTTATGTCTAATATGATAAAATACTGCTTTTCTAATTATATGGTTTTTAAAAAAATTTTGATGTCATGATATTCACCGATACACTTTAAAGATTTATGTAGTTTCATAATTCTGGGAAATATTTCTAGAATGTGTGTGTACTTGTAATTCTCTTAGTCTTTGTTGGGTGATGACTTGCAAATGTGTCTGCAGTAAATGAGTTATTTGGCTTGATTTTATGACCAGAATCTTCTTTGCTATAATTCAGTCTTATAATGGAATATTATAGACAGGCTTTGCTAAAATTAAGATTTTGGTATTTAAGTTTTAATGTGTATTTTGTAAAAACATAAAAGTAGAAATTCAGTTTGCTATATTTTGGATCCACTTTTGAACGGATATATGAACAATACTTTTGTTTTTGCAATCATATAATAAGCACGTTCAACACCTAATGGGCTGGGCAACAAAAAGCCAATGTCTTGGCAACACAAAACACCTTAGTATAGGAGGGACAAAAAGGAAATTAAAACTATAGGACTTACATATTTACTATATGTATGACATTATTCCATTTTAACTCCATGGGGGGAGGGGGGGGAGTTTAGTCAGACTAAGAGGCCCAACTAATCTACTGCATATTTTATTCAATTGTCTGTTAGGAGTATGAACTCTGGAGCCAGACTGCCAGCATCCCTGAATACCTCAGCCACCCACTAACTATAAGAATCTGAGCAAACTGCTCATCTTTTTGTATTCCAGTTTCTAAGTCGATAAAGCAGGCGGACAGTTAAGGGTTAACTTCATTTATGGACAATGTGAGGACTAACTCATAAGGGTTAGGAACAATGCCTGGCACATAACGCATATTCAATTAATGGCTAGTGATTAGTATCCATATGCATCAGACAATTTCATTCTAAGCCATAGTATTCCAAATATTTTTGCTACAAAATAAATGAAATGAAGAACTGCAGCAATATAGGTGGAATCTAAGTAACTACTTTTAAACTAATAATTTTCTAAATATTTATTCCTATCATGGGAATTATGCAAAAGATCTAGGCATTTTGACAGTGGAGCCATATTTTTCTAGGGAAAGCAAATAGTGTTAGGAAAAAAACAGCTTATCTCTTCTGTCAATACCCATCATCCAAAAAGACCCCACTTCTTAGAAAGTGGTATAAAGTATCCTAAAGACTCCTTTCCACAAGGATCTTTTTTAAAAAGTCTACTTAATGGCCTACATCATAATAATTAAATGAAATCAGACTAAGCTCTGAGGCTACTGAATGGTTCAGAAAAAAAACAAAAACAAAAACAAAAAAAAAACCACACAAGAATTTCTAAATAGCATTCAACTTTGGAGGATACTGTAACAACCTAAATTTATTAAGTAATATCTAAAAGACAATAATGAGTATCTCATTTTAAAACCACACACGGGAAAACATGGGCATCACTTAAATATATTATAAGAAAATAGATGAGTATTGGTCTATTGCTCATTGCGACATACTAATTAATTTCCAATTTGTCTGGATTTGTAGTTTTCCCCCTCATCACCCTACTGAAACAGCATATTGCAATGTTGCATAAAAGATGTTTGTTTTTACTGCATAGCTTATAGAACCATATTAAAAATGTATAAACAGACAGACTGCACATACCCACAGATACAAGGAAAAGAACACCTAAGGGATGTTAATCCTTTGAGAAAACAACTCACACTCATATCTGTGGGTCTTTTTTCCCTCATAAGTAGCTGCAGGAGAAGTGATTTATATTCTTTTGGTATTTAGTAAGGAAACACTAATGCTTCCCAGTTCTTTATTTTAGGGTGATGTATTATTTTTGGGGAGAAACATATTTAAATTTTAATTAGCTCTGTTTAGTCCTTATCCACCACCACCCTTTTCTTTTTTTGGGCCACTGGCTACGACCAAAATAAAAAATTATTATTACATAAATAAAACTGCTCACCTCTGGGCTAAGGCCATTATCTCAAACCACTCTGGGGCTACCAGAACCTACAGTTTCTGAAGTTTAAAGCAGAAGCAACCTACAGTTTCTGAAGTTTAAAGCAGAAGTTGGGAACAATCTAGGTTGTACCCATTCATAAACTGGTTTAAATAATTAACAAAAAACAAAAGCTGGGCATCAATTTCTTCCACCTAAAACTAGTAAATAAACGCAAGAATTTAACTGTCTAGAACAAACCAATTATAAGGTAAACAGCCTTAGTTGATGAAGGAAAATTCTACAAAGATTTTCAACTAATTAATGGAAAGGGATATGTGAATGGGGAGGAGGAAGGCAACATTTGCAACCCCCATATAGAATAAATTAAGGCAGCAATTACTGGTGGATTCTCAAACCATTAGATCAATATAATGAAGGATCATAACACCTAAACTACAATCTATTTTAAAACATGACTAAAAGTGGGATAACCAGATGTTTTATGCTTCCAATAGACATACAACATGAAACAAGAACACCTATGAAGTATTCCTATGAATATTCTTGAGAAATAGAAATAACAGAATCTAAATTTAATCAAGCTTTTGGAGTTAACTTCTGGTTCACATGGAAACAAGTTAAGATGACACTACAAAAAAAGAGCCACACCAATCCAGACTGTAGGACTTTCTCAAAATAATTAGGTTTCCTCATTAAGTCAATGGATCTGAGGGTGGGCATGAAGGGAGAGTACTACTACAGATTACCAGGGTCTTAAGAGAAATAACCAGATGTCATGTATGGCCCCTGAGAGGATATTCTGAACAAAGCAACTCTTAAAATACATTTTTTGAGAAAACCAGGGAAATTTGAAGATGGATTGAGTACTCAATGACATTAAGAAGTCACTGTCAAATTTGATGGGTGTGATAATCATATTATGGTTTGGTAAGAAAATGTCATTATTTTAAAGATATTATGGTAATGTTTGAGATGACATGACATGATGTCAAGGATTTGCTTCAAAATACAATAGAAAAAATGATGAACAGATAAAACAAGTGTGGAAACTATTGAATCAAGATGATGGGAATGTAGGATTCACTGTACTGGTATATGATGACTGAAATCTTTGATAGTAAAAAGTTTTTAAAACCTACCATATGAATAACCCATTCGAAAATAACAAAAGCTTTCAGAAATTACTTAAAAATAATTTTAAAAGAATGTTTTAAAGTTTACTTGTTGATTTTATGCATCACAAACAGGAAAAAAACCTCAATTTAACAGCTAAACAACATTCTATCAGAAAAATGCCAAAATAAATTTATTTGGCATGAATAAAGTATTAAAATACTGTTCAATAGCTATAAAGAATTTTTTTTGAGAATTCTGTTAACTTTGCTAACAAGCTAAATTTAGCATCTAAAAATTACTAACTTTTCTCTGTATTTATCAACTCCACTACAGAGTAAAACCATCTTGGGATCTTGAAAAACTACAAACTACTGGGACACACTCCTCATTATTTTCAGCGTAAGGGTAGGGCTTGGTGATTTCGACATGCAGAAAAATTTGAGAGACACTGTCCTACAGAACTACAGATTTACCTTTATGAACAAATGTTTGTTAGATCGGTCCTCAATTATCAATTATTTTGACATCAACAGATTTCCTATAAAAAGTTTTGTATTGCCTTTTGTTAAGGCCATATGAAGAAATGGATGACAATTACTTTATTCAACTCAAAATGCATGGAAAGCTCCAAAGTACTTTGTACACGGCACCTTCCCTAATTTTTTAAATGTAGACAACATGATCATGAAAAATTACTTCTAGCAATTTTTCTAAAAGTGTTCCACCCCTTAATAAATTAAATACACTTCTTAAACATGATATAATGATCATAGTAACAACGTCTCAATTTATAATCTCAAGGATTTTTATCACCTTGTTCTTTGAAGTAGAATACGTGAATAACTAATAGTCTGCTGGATTTGTGATTATGTATTTAGATGTCAGATTTCTAATTATTTACAAAGCACTAGGTCTCCCTTCTTGAAAGAAGTACATTTTCTGAGACACTGAGACACTGTAAGCCCTAGCACTAAAAGAAAAAGAGAAGCCAAGTATAAATGCTAGTCTTAATAAACCATTATGTAAAATAAACCAATTAAAATGTATAATATTGATTCCGAATTCAGCCAAATCCTTAGATATAAAATTATACGAGGTAAAGTGAATTCCCTAAATATTTGCAGAAAATATTTAGTACTTGTGTTCTTACAGAATCTTCGAAATAAAGGGTCATCTATCAATTATTTCATTTTGAACAAGTACTGCTTGAGGAAGTCTCAGCAGGAAACGGATCAATACCATCAATACCAGTTTGTTGTATGTTGAAGTCACCTGACATTAAATATCATTGCAGGCAAATAAACATAGAAAAGATTTAGTTACCATTCCAGAGGGCATGACCTTACTAAAGTAATATTGGATGTTGCTATAAAGGGTGCCTGAAAGCTACTATAAAAGGCAAAATAGTAAGTGGCTCCTTATAAAGATGACAATATCCACCAATGTGGGGGAAAAAATTAACTTCATGTCCGATAAATAGATATCTTTGGATTGAGATAAATTTAAAAATAATTTTTCTATAAACTGGCTAGTGTAAAATACTGTGTGAATCAAGTTGAAGACTCAGCTTATATGAAATATGGATAACCTTAAAACACATTTTACATGTACATCCCAATAGAAAGAAACCAATTCAGAGACTTCTGTCTAGTAAGCATTTAAAAATTACAAGCTAGCTCATAATAAAAAATTAAAATAACCTGACACATTCTTATCAAATTAATATCCAGTAAATCAAAAAAATAATACTCAATGCTAGTAGGGAAAAAAGTGGAATAGCCAGCCTCATGTACCATTCATATTAGTTTAATATCACCTTTCTAGAAAGAAATTTGCAGTAAGAATCAGGAGTCTTTAACACTTTTTTTGATTTAGTAATTCTAGCTCTAGGCATCTAGTTTAAGGGAATAATTTGAAAGACAAAAAGTTATGTACAGGGTATCTGTCACATGCCATATATACTAATAAAAAGTATAGAAGAAGATTCAATGTCCAACAAAGGTACTTTCAAAAATATTAAAATTAGTTTTCAAAAAAATTCTTACAAAATAACAATTAGAACATATCACAAAACTGCAATGTGATTTTAATTTTGTACAAAAATACATATTTACATAGAAAATAAGAGCAAAAATATTAACAGTGGTTACCTCTTATAAATGATCAAAACTATCAGAGTCCATTCCATTATCTGATTTTTGAATCTTGTAACTCCCCTAACATTCAAAAAATATCTGGGGATACTTAAACAAAACCCAGTTATAACAAAATGCAAAACCACTGAAATAGATAAACGATGAAATCATTTAGTAAAAGGTGAATTCACATATTTCCACTACAAAACATTTCCTTTTTCCTTACCAAGCAAGAGTGCAGAAACAAAGATATATTAAAATAGTCAAAACAGAGTGAAGGAGAAGACACTAGCCACATTTATTTATTAAGGAGTGAACTTTACTCATATGCTTTTAGTGCAAAAATACACAATACATGAAAAATGGATAATGAAAGTACAGAGGAAGACACAAGTTAATTATGCCAGTGCTTCATATTTTTTATGAGAAAAATGTTTTACTATTACTTAAAAAAAAATTTCATCAGGGCTATGAGGTTACAAGGAAAACAGTGATGAACTCCCTAGAAGAATCTTCATGACTTCTAACCTGTATTCCATCCAGAATCCAAACACACAGAGGCACATCTAACTATACCCAAATGAGCACACACACAAACTCCTTAAGAGTCCAAGGAACTGATTGTTATGGTCCTATGCTTGTCACTAGCTGGAATTTCTTGGTATTTTACCCTTAAATTGTTCAACGAGTTCCATGTGAATTTTTAAATTTCTCAAAAAAGAGACGTCATCTGCTTTGGTTATTTTAAGGATTAAATAATGTGACTGTACAGTGCGCTTATTAGAATGCCTAGGACCTAGAAGCTACTTGATAAATGTTGATGTTTCCTCTTCTGTAAAAATCGTATCATTTCTATCAGTAAAGAATTGAAGAATCTACAGTAAGGATTATAATCAAAGATCATGTATCACTGTCTCACTCTTGCCTTTACCTTTAAAATGGTACATTACGAAATAATCAATTTAAGAAGCCAAGTTAAGGGAGTAAAGGCTTAAAGTAGGCCCACACTGTGATAGAGATTCTGTCAGAAAAAAATATTACCAACCTTAAGACTCTGTTAAAAGTCATGATAGACAGTTAGGGCTTGTGCTAGATGTGTTAGAACATTAGAATAAAGGGTCAGTTTGGTCTGAAGTCACCAGAATTAATTTCAAATGTCAACTGCTTCTCTTGTGCATTAGGGTGTCTCTGTTCACAGATGTATCACTTATACTGCACTTTCAATGGAAAACACCATTGTTACATATCCACAATAAATATAAATCTATTTATAAGAATTACTTCATTATAATGCTTTTTCTGACTGAGGGACACAAACTAAACTGTAAGAGCTAGTTTTTAACTCCTCAATCTTGGGTTCCATATGGACACACTCTGATTTAAAGAAAATCTTACAAATATCAAATGTCAAGAACTTCTGAAACACAGCAAATAAAACTAAAATTTCATCCCAAGTTATAAATCACTCATTTTACTTACAAAGTAACATTTTCCCTTATTCTTCATTCCCTATTATCTTCATCTTTACTCCATCAACTAGTTGTTGCAAATTTTTGCGGTTTTTTTTATGGGAGGTGACTCAAATCCATTGTAGAACAAGGTGAAATATAAATGATTGAGACAAAATGTGAATACCAGAATAAATTTTCATAGCGAATTCTTCGTTTAAATTGTTTTTTAAGAGACAGATTATAATATCATTGAAAAAACCCATATGACTAATCCCATTACATGTTTCACCTGTTCACTTTTCACCGTTTCTGTGCAGTGCTAAATTAAAGCAATCAGAATTGCTAAAGACTAAAGAATATGCACAAAGACTCTAGACATAGACCAAGACAGTGTGTAATCAAGTTTAACGTGTAAATAACTCAACAGTATTTCTTTATTAGAGCTCTTCTTTTATTTTGACAGAGAAACTGAGGATGATGAAAGGAATATAGCTGATAGAACTGTAATTAACACTTTAAGCTTTTCTCCCAACAGCATTCATATACATCATAAAAAAAAAAATAACCTAACACAATTTCTTAAATTCCAAAATGGAGGATTTATTATACTTACTGTAGTTTTAATAGGCACTTTCCCATTTGGCAAAATGGGAGAAAAGTGGTATAGACAATAAAAATCATACCTAAGAGAGAGGTCTCCTTGGCAAATGCTGCAGCAATAGCTGGGTCCAATGCAGGTTGTCCATCCCCAGATGGAAGATCAGGTCGAGTATAATCCCTACTTTTATCATTGTTGTATTTTACATTCAAATTCACAAGTTTGGAAAAATCAATCCTTAGTGTACAGCAAGCATTATAAATATTCTGACCATCTAGGGCCTGTAAAAGTGAATAAAGTATATCAGCAGTCTTAAGGAATGAAAATTAGCAAGAAATAGGATTTCGACAATAAAACCCAATATTGAAGACCTGCACATAAAAGCCACCAGGAAAGGGACCAAGTATCATGCATCATTCTTCGTTATCCCAGCTGTACATTATTTGTTTCCACAAATACTATCTTCTTTAAATAGAAAGTGCTACTTAAATCTAAAATACAACCAGTTGAACACATTTGCTAATGCTTTTAATTCAAAATATCTGCAAATAATTTAAAAAAATAAACAAGGATGACAGTCCTGTCAAAGTCATACCATAATAGTCTGCATAATACTTTAATTTTATTATACACATTTTTTGCTGGATGGCAGTACTTAGAAGAATTGTTAGAATTTTGTAAGGTAACTTTTGTTTGATGACACATTTTATGAAGTGCCTCAAGCCAAGTAAGTATCACTATATGGCATAATAGCAAGTCCCATAAAACAGGGCAAAAACTATTATTTCCGTAACTTGAGGTGTTCAACCTGAATCAAAATAACTTAAATTAGAAAATCCAACATCATCCCAGGAAAGCTCTGGAATAGAAGAGTACAGGCTCTAGAGCTGAAAGTCTACATTCAATTACGTCATACTGAGCAAGTTACTTAACCTCTCTGAGTATCAGGATCTTTCTTAATCTGGAAAACAAAGATGGTAATGGCTGCCATGATCCTCACAGGTTACTTTGAGGATTAAACAAAAGATCACATATGTGTAAGTATAATGTGAGTTATAAAAGACCATGCTGCTGTTATGATTATTATGGGGTTTTTTTCCTGCTCCTATATAATCACAATTGCTACTCCAGCTGGATGTAAGCCTAGAAGAAACTAAAGAACAAGGGAATATATTAATTTTTCATTAGAAGAATAAACATTTACTGTATAAAACAATAGTTCAGAAATGAAGACTGTTTAGCTAAATCACCATGAAAATGAAACAAGTTCTTCTGATAATAGATCAATAGATTAAGCCTGATGTTTACATAGACCAAGATCCATTATATGTATACATCTAGAACTATAGTACTTTAGTAGACCAGTTTTTTTTTGTTTGTTTGTTTTTTTGCAGACGTTTGAAGACTGGACTGAAATATATATGAACCTTGGGACAAATTCAAGAGATTGTTGAATTTTTCCAACACTCACAAATGCTCCACTGTTAATCTGTTTTTTATATAGCCTTCATTGTCTTAATAAGCATAAAAATGTAGCAACTGAGGGGCGCCTGGGTGACTCAGTCCATTGAGTGCCTGACTTCGGCTCAGGTCATGATCTCATAGTTCATGAGTTCAAGCCCCATGTTGGGCTCTGTGCTGACAGCTCAGAGCTTGGAGCCTGCTTCAAATTCTGTGTCTCTCGCTCTCTCCCTGCACCTCCCCTGCTCACACTCTGTCTTCCTCAAAAATAAATAAACATTAAAAAAACTTTTTTAAAAATGTGGCAACTGAACTACAAAGTTTAGAACCAATTCACTTTGTAGTATACTGAGATATACAAGGATGACTGCAAAACAGGAAGAGATCTGTAGCACAGCAGGTGATGTTCCCCACAAGTGCTAGGAGAGTTGTGACACAGTATGAAAGTTCTAATACCTACAATGTGCTATACACCGTGCTATGTTCTAGGAATATATGTTCTAGGAACAAAGCAGAAGAGCCACCCACTCTTATATAACTTATAGGAAAACAAAATATAGACATCTCACAAGTAATTACAAATTTGATGTGTGGTAGTGAGAATAAAGGAAGGGATGTGATGTAGCTGGAAGTTTACGGAAGACTTCTCAGAGACTTCTAAACCTGAAAGAGGAAGACAGGTAGAGGTGGACATAAAAAGACAAAGAGAAAGCAGTAGAAGCAAATGAAACATCAGGTTCTAAGCCTGAGAAATCAGAGAAAATACAGCATATGCAAGCTATTTTACAAAGTCCAATATAGTTGGGGTGCCTGGGTGGCTCAGTTACTTGAGTGTCCAACTCTTGATTTCAGCTTGGGTCATGATCCCAGGGTTGTGGAAATGAGTCCCGTGTTGAGCTCTGTGCTGAGCATGGAGCCTGCTTAGGATTCTCTGTCTCCTCCTCCTCCTCCTCTGTCCCACTCCCCCACCTACGCACTCTCTCTAAAATAAATAAAAGGAAAAACTTTAAAAAAATTCCAATTTAGTTAAAAGAGGAGAGATGAGATTGGAAAGACAAACACTGAGGATTGCTTTAAAGTTCTGTAAGCCATGTTAAGGGCTGAGAAGTTTATACTAAGGACAAAAGTCACTGAAGGGCACTGAGAATGGAAGTAATAGGACTTTATGTTGAATCATCCTTAGTGCTCGGGAGAAAAATAAGTGTAGGGGAAGAACTCAAAGTGGTGAGGTGAGTCAGAGGCCTTCTGGGATTCTTGGACTAGCTGTCCAAATCACTCTGCATGAAAAGGAGTGTGTCAGAATCTGTATTAACAGCGCACTAAACACACTACTAGAAGTATGCTGACTTGTATTTTGGCAAACGCTCCTGGTACCATCAGAGACCAGCACTTTGAATAACACCTGGTTTAGACGAGGGTGGTGTGCAAGAGAGCTGGGAGACAAAAGGATAGATTCAACAGAAATTTAGGATGAGAATAAGATTTGGTGGTAGGATGAAAGGAAGAGAAATAAAAGACATGTTTTCTGGCTTGTTACTGACATGGAATTCGATACCCTGAGCTTTTTACTGACACAGGTGAGGAAGGGTTTGGTTTTTTTTTTTGGGGGGGGGGTGGGAAGAAAGGCTGAGTGGGTAGGTGACAGGAGCTGAACTGATCACACTAAGTCTGAAGGTGCTTAATGGTCCACTAAGTTCCTAGTCTGGGTCTCTCAGAAGAGATCTGAGCTAGAAAGAGCCACGTGGGCAAGTCAGAGTCATGAAGGTATAATTGAGCTATGGGAACAGGTGAAGTCCCCCAGGCAGAAAGAAGGGAAAGGATATGATGAGACAAAGAGAGGTGGAACATATCTAGGCAAGAAGTGTTGAGGCCAGGAGAAAAGAAGATTTTAAGAAAGAGAATGGCTCACGCTGTATCAAAGGTACCTAGAGGGTAAGGACTGAATAAGGCTGGTGAGATTTACCTAGTGTAGTGATCCTGGGGACACTGGGAAGAATAATTTGAGTAAATCGGGGCTGAAACCAAATTATAGTAGGTGAGGAAATAAAAAGGGAAAAAGTATACACAGCAAACAAAGAGAGCTTATTTAGTAGGTCTGGCTATAAATGAAAAGGGAGAAGAAAGGGTGATACATATGTGGAGTTCAGGGTAAATTCACTCAAAATGAGAGAAATTTAATGATGCTTGTGACACTGGTGACAAGTAGCCAACACAGAGAAAAATGTAAGAGAAAGAGGGGATGAACGATAGTGCAAAGTCTCTTGAAGGGGAGAAGAAGACAGGATCTGGTGTTTACTTGTCCTAAAGTTATCTATGCCTTTTATTAGAAGAGAATGATAGGTGTGGTATAAGTGGATTTTGTGAGAAAAGCTGATGGGCGTTTCCATCTGATACTTTCTATTTTTTCTGAGAAATAGTAGGCAAGCTCATAAGGAGGAGTGAAGAGAGTTGGTAGACTAATTTTCTGATACAGTCTTTGTGAAAAATGGGACAGCATGCTGGAGAAATGTGGTGACATTTGTCAAGCAGAATAGAGGGCCTATTTGTAATTAATGCTGATAAACTTCAACTGGTATCAACTGCTAGATTACAGGATATTCCCTAGGTACACCCAACAGTCTGGATACAGGCATGAAGAAAGATTACTAGAGTCATCAAAAGTATATGTTTTAACAAGGAATCTGGATTACAAGATAATGGGGCAAGCAAGTTCGGGAAACGACCTCTTTTTTCCTTCTCTAATAAGTGAAACAATGTTCAGTTCAGATACCAGAATAGTTAAATAACGAATATTAAATAATTACCTAATAACTCCCTCTGAATTACAACTGTAGATCTTTGTAGAGAAGACATGATTGAGTGTAACCCTCACAAATACTTGATGCTTATCATCCTACACAGACGACTGGTTAAATTTAAACCTCAAATATCTGATAACATAATTAAAGTAGAATCTTTTGTTCTCATTACTATAGATTACCTCAGACAAAACACATAAACTACTTTCCCCATTGGATTATACCCCAAATGCAGTGTAATTTCAAATTAAATTCCATTCCATTGCCTTCTACCAAATACTCTTCCCCTCTCCATCAGAAGGGATGACAAAAAATATTCCACATTAAGAAAAACATGCACTATATTTAAATATTTGGAAGCTGTGAAAAGTGCCATAAACATCCTGGCTTCTAGACCGTCTGCTACTGATCAAACCTCATACCACATGGATTTTGGTTACTCTTTAAATATAAAATATCTCCAAAGTTAGAGGTCAGGGACATGTAAAGAGAAATCAGTATTTTTGGAAAAAAGAATCCCAAGTGTTAATGTATGCCTGAAAAGGAAAATATAATAAGATTAGATCATGTAACTTAAGAACAAGTGAGTAGCAACACACTGGAGAAAATCAGACTGAAAATATGTCTACCTTACATATAGTGAACATTGTAAGTAATTTACCTCTTTAAATATTAGCATCCCCTTGTAACACAAGAATAATTCCTGTTCTGTTGACTACATATTAGGAAAAAAACGAGATAACAGCACTTGGTAAACATTTCAATTATGCCAATATAAACGGTATAGCAAAAATATCTGAAGCTATTTTTGCTCCCCAAATGATATGCTGAAGTTGGAAACACAATGAAACAATCAAAAATGGTCTGGGTTCAATACAATCTATCTTGATCTAGAGGAAGCACTGAAGTATTACAGACCATAATTATTTGAAAGTATGAGTAAAAGGGAAAAAAAAGAGGTAAGACAGAAGGTAAAGGAAGACAGCTGATGTAATGGTTTAATAATGAATATTTAATCATTTAACAACAGAATAATAATCACAATGAGATAACACGGCACAAGACGTTAAAGAGCTAGAGCAAAGGTAGATTTAAATACGATACACAAATAGAAGATTAAGGCAGTTGGTAGCAAAGATATGATATGCAGTTTTCAATAGTGGTCATGATATGGGAAGATATTTTACTTCTTTTAGTAGTTTCTTATCCTCCATATATAACAACAAAAAAAATGTAAATGATGTGAATAAAAAGCAGATCAGGAATCTATTCAAAAAAGCAGTCTTAAAAAAAAAGGCTTTAAAGAGAGTATTAAACATACTGTAGTCTTAAATACACTGAGAGCTTATCATAATATCTGAACCACGTGTGTGATGATTATTTCAGCCCAAGTGTCTTGATAGCTAAATTAATTACTCTGAAACTCCCACTGGAAAACACTCAAAATCTTTACTGGTGTTCATGCACAATATATCCTGCCATATCCTTAGGAGCATAAAACTTTGGACCTAAATCAAAAATGGACAGTAATAGAAGTCAATATTATAGATAACTATAGATAGAACTATCCTTAGAAATAAACATTTCTATCACAAATACTAAGCTTTTCTAATTGTATCTAAATGACACCAATTTGTGCCATCTACAATGCTACATGGTATTGCCAAGTTATGTCTGTATTAGTAACATCAGCAATATATGTGTTTATGTGTACCCACCATTGAAAAAGATCACTATCTATAAAAAAAAAAAAAAAAAAAAAGCAAGCTCCAGACTTACTAGTTTTGCTTGTTGAGCATTTACTGGATCACCATACTGGAGAAGAGCCTGAAACTGGTTATTTTTTGTAAATGTGATGATCTTTAATACAGCACCAAACTTTGAAAATATCTGTTAAAAAATTAAAATCAAAATATTATTTATCTACTGTTATCTTTATTTCTCCAATTTATAGGTAAACACGAAAATTAAGTTAAACTTACTTGGTGAAGAACATCAAGTGTTACAGGGTAGTACATATTGTCAATAATTATTCTAAGCACTGGACTCTGGGCTGGAGTCACTGCACTCTCACTAACTGTGGTGCCACTAAGAGGCGTATTTGCTGTCTGGACAGCTGTCACAGCTTGAAGAACTGCTTGAGCACGCTGAAAATTAAAAGATAAGCACTTTAGAAACACACTCTGTATTTTCATTTAAACTTTGCTACATGTTACACTATTAGTTCATTTTTTTCTACAACACACACAGATTAAACAAAATTTAACAATCATTCAATAAATACTTTGGAGCTCCTACCATGAGCCAGGTATTATCGGTTTATAATTCAAGTATCCTACTGGTATTTACTTCAAAACAATTATCTAAGGTTTGGGACCTAGATAATTGAACAAACGAAGAAAGGCAACGTAACTTATTTTCAAAAGAACAAAATATAGTTTGGCAGATTCATAACATCAGAAAATGTTTTAAACAGAAACTTTTAGAGAATAAAACTTCAACTTAACATTATTCACTCCATAAAAAAGGTACCCAGTAAACCTCAGCAAGGGGATTACCAGATTATCCAAAAGAACTCCTGTAAAGTTTATTAATTCTAATACAATCTTAAAGGAGGAATATTCAGGACATATATTAAGTCTTTTTCATAGTAGCATAACTTCTAAAATACTACTAATTAAACCAGACAAATCAACGACACTTAAGGCACATCTTAATTTCTGAGATTTTAAAATGTGAAAAAATATACATACTAGAGTATTACTACTATGATAGATTCACCAGTAAGGAAATAGTATTTCTACCTATCTGGGGTCAAAAAACCTATATAAAGGCAAATAATTGTTAAGTAACAACAACAAATAGTACTACATTGTTTTACAGTTTGAAAAAGCTGTACTGGGGGCGCCTGGGTGGCGCAGTCGGTTAAGCGTCCGACTTCAGCCAGGTCACGATCTCGCAGTCCGTGAGTTCGAGCCCCGCGTCAGGCTCTGGGCTGATGGCTCAGAGCCTGGAGCCTGTTTCCGATTCTGTGTCTCCCTCTCTCTCTGCCCCTCCCCCGTTCATGCTCTGTCTCTCTCTGTCCCAAAAATAAATAAACGTTGAAAAAATTTTTTTTTTAAAAAAGAAAAAGCTGTACTGGCAGATGAATAGGAATATAAACTGAGCATGATAAATGAAAAGGAAGGCGAACACAAAAGATAAGAGAATAAACAAAACTGGTAACTTTGAAAGCACATATACTATGGTAGAAATAATTTTGCAATCCGTAAGTGTGTCAAATCAACACAATATATACCTTAAACTTACACAATGTATCAATTTTTATCTCAACAAAGCTGGAAACAAAAAAAAAAGTCATTTCATTGACATGTCCCATAACCAGGAGATCACGCAGTTTGGAATTCAGAGACCACATGCCCATCTGGTCAAACCTCATTATGTAAATGCTAATTAAACAATAATATGACCTACAGATCTATATATTGGCTGAGGTGACTTGAAGTATTTTAAGTAGTGTACTGCAATATTACTTCCTTCACTAGTGAAGCATGTCCTTACATATATTTATGTTATTGCAAGCATGGGAATATCACAACTTGGGAAAATACTAACATCTCCTACTTCAAATAATGGAATGTCTTTTTAAAACAGGAGTCACATGATATACTATCCAAATGGAACAAAAGGTTAAAAGTTTCCTCTGCAACCCTGTCACCCTGTATCCTTTCTCATACCCATTCCATACCGATATTATCATGGGTACCCTTCCATATATCACCTAGGTGTGTGTGTGCGATATGTCTATTACATACCTTTCCCCCCAGTACTATTCACTTTTCTCCATCTTCTCTTTTTAGCTTAACAATTAGGTTTTCTACTATGATTAGCAAATAACTTTCCATATTTTTTTTAACTGATGAAACAGAGTTGGCTTGCCAACAAAGATTTTAACTGAACTTAGTGAACTATTACATATACATATAAAAGGACACAGATCCTAAGAGTATACAGCTCAATAAAACATCACAAATTGGACATATCTATAAAATGACTAGATAAAAATTGAGCATTGTCAAAACCCTAGAGGCCACATTCATGCTTTCTCCTAGTTATATAAAATGGCATCATATGTGTTCTACTTTGGTCTGGCTTCTTTCACTAAACATTATTTTTATGATATACATCCATGTTTTGCAAGTATAAGTAGCTTGATCATTCTTTTTGTATTCTAAGAAATTCCAACAAATGAATATGCCACAACATATTCTACTGCTGCTGAACATGTAGATGATTTCTAGTTTGGGACTATTATGTATTAGTGTTCCATGAACTTTCTCATACATTATCTTCTGATGCACATATTACATATTTTCTCAGGTATGTAACTAGGATAGATTTACTAAGACAAAGATTATGTATATGCTCAGCTTTACTACATATTTCAAGTTTTTAAACATAAGTCTACTAATTTACATTCTTAGCATGTATATATGAAAGTTCCAGTTTCCCAACCTTGTTACCAACATCTGGCATTACCCATCTTAATCATAGGCAATCAGACACAGTACATGGTAGTAGCTCAATGTGGTTTTAATTTATGTCAAAGTTTCTTTTTTTTTTTTTTTTAAGTTTATTTATTTATTGAGAGAGAGAGAAAGAGAGAAAGAGCATACACATTCACATGCTAGCAGGGAAGGGGCAGAGAGAGAGGGCGAGAATCTCAAGCAGGCTCTCCACTGGCAGTGCAAAGCCCAACATGGGGCTCAAACTCCTGAACTGTGAAATCAGATCCTAAGCCAAAACCAAGAGTTGGATGCTTAACTGACTGAGCCACCCAGGCGCCGGTGTCGAAGTTTCTTAATGCAAACCTCACCCACACTGTGGATCAAAAGATGGCTTTCTAGAGGAAACTAAAGGGAGACCTGAAGATGTCTACCAACCGGCCATGTCAAGTGTGGGTTGGAAAAGTGGCACAAGGGTAGGCAGGCCTTAATATTCCAGGCAAGAGTGACATCACAGAAACACAGTGGCCTCAAAAGACTGGAAATAAGAGAAAGCATGCCAGGTTGGAGGATTTACAATTACTTTTGGGTAGAAGCACAGGGAAACATACAGCCGTAAGACAGAAATAGTAACCATCTCTTCTGAAGGGCTTTATCCTGAGCATGAAAAGGATATGGCTGCAGGAGAGTAACTAAAATCAGATTTGTCTGTTTTACAAAAGTATATACATACTTAGGAGCACCTGGGCAGCTCAGCTGGTTAAATACCTGACTCTTGATTTCGTCTCAGGTCATGATCTCACAGTTCATGACTTCGAGCACCACATGGAGCTCTGCACTGCCAGTGTGGAGCCTGGTTGGGATATATATTCATTCATTCATTCATTCATTCATTCATTCATTCATTCTCTCTCTCTCTCTCTCTCTCCCCTCCCGCTCTCTCTGTCCCTCCCCTACTTGCACACACTCTCCCCCACTCTCAAAATAAATAAACCAACCATTAAAAAAAAGATATAAATATATATATTTAGAGAGAGGGACGGGGTGGGGGGAAAGAGACTAATAGGGAAGGGGAGAGGCGGAAGTGTATGGGAAGGGAGAGGAAGTAGGGAGGGAGAAAGAATTCAAGAGGGGAAAGCAAAAAAGCAGATCAATAAGAGAGCTGTTATCACAGTACAGCCAAAAGGTAACTGTGTCTGAGCTACTAAAGTAGCAAGAAAGATGATGAAAACTAGGCAGATATTAACAAGAGTGAACTGGTAAGACTTGGTAATTTGAGGAAGGATCATGGAAGAATTCAAGGTTGACTCATATTTACTGGGCTCTCTTCTATTTATGAAAGCCCAGAAAAATGCATATAAATGAGGTGATGGGGATTAAAGAGTACCCTTATCATGGTAAGCACTGAGTAACATACAGAATTGCTGAATCACTATATTGTACACCTAAAACTAATTAACACTGTTACCTACACTGGAATTAAAATTAAAAATAAAAATGCCTATAAATTAATACAACATGGAATAAACCCAAACACTGAATAGAGAGAATGTCCTCATTAGCATAGAATACTTTTACCAAAATTCCTGGAATGCAGAAAATAAATGGAAACAAATGGGAACAAAGAAAGCTTAGTGAACACAGAACAAACAGGGTTTGCACTGTTAACCGCCACATTATGTCAGATTAGAAACTGGCAGAGTCCTAGGACGAAAATCAAAGGGTTAATGGAAAGTCTGCCTAATGAACAAATTCCTCTTTCTCCCATTTCCTCATCATCTCTCTCCCTTATCATTAAAAACAAACAAACAAACAAAAAATCCTCCTTTAAAAGAAAGAAATTCTAAAGAGAGTTTTACAGGCCCAGAGTAAGGACCTCTTTCGTATTTATGGGATCCCAGAGCTCAGTGTCCAAACTCCTTATTTTACTCTAGAGGAAAGCATACCAGTCCAATAAAACCTAATTGTCCATTCTAAAATATATAAACACAACTAGGGGGAGGAAGACAGACAGATGGACAGAAGATAAACATAACAGCTAACACTGAAAGAATGAAATAATTTAGATAGAGTGAGGTATTTTTAAAAATACTATTAATTAGTAGTATCCTTAAAGAATTGTGAAATCACAAAACACTGACCAATTGTAACCTAAAAAGGATTATCAAAAAAGATTAAAGGGCTTCTGAAAATTAAAAATACGGCTGCAAAAACAATTGTTTTGTTTTGTTTTCCCAACACAAGCAACTGTTGCATTGACTGTTCCCTATGTCTGGAATAGTCCAGGCCAGAATAAGTGTATTTATTTCCAAATCACTTTGAAGTTTGTTACTGAAATGTCACCTGTTCATGGGGTTTTCACTAAGTATTCTATTTAAAATTATAAATCCCCTTCCCTTACATGCATTTGTCTATAGATGCCTTATCTTTTTTCATGTTCCCTGCAATGGAATCTTTTAAAATGAGAATGCATTCACAAATTACTTTACTAAAAATACTAATATATAAATAAAATTACTTTACTAAAAATACTAATATATAAATAAAATTGAAATACTGAATGCCATTTTAAATTCTGAGTAAAATAAATATAGAATATCTTCCTTTGGCATATTTCCTCATGATAAATTCCTAGAAGTACAATTTCTGGTTCAAAAGGAATGAAAATTATTACCAAATTAAAACAAAATCCAGCTGAAAATTCAGCCTTGTCTTTAGACAAAAAATTTTAAATATTTATTTATCAACTATCAAAATGATCTGGAAAGGTCAGTTTTTATGAAGGTTAAAATATATGAGGAATTATTTTCCATTACATTTTCAGTAAGACAAACAGCCAGATAGTTTATATTTTACTGAAACATAAAACATACAATTAGCTAAAAACTGTATTAAAAGAGCTAAAAGACCGTTCCTTAAATGCTATGTTTTTAGGTCTAAAATCATTCCTATACTATTTAAAAAATATATACATATTAATTTTAAATAATTGGTATCTGCTACATCACACTTAAAAAAATTCAATATATTCATACATTCTCAATTCTTACATTCCCAAACACCCCCACTCCCACCAGAAAACCATTCACACATCTTCAATAAAAATATTTCCATAAGACCTATAGGTCTTAGGTTTCTTATAGAAATATTTTTATTTCTAACATTTTTATTTCTAATTTTAGTTATTAATAACTAAAGGTATTAAACATACCTTAAAACTCTAAGCAACAGACCTATACAGTTTACGCTAATAGTAAGCCCAATCTCATGTACAGTTTCTATACAAAAATTTGAACTTGCAACATGAAAATGAACATTTTGACTAGAACCTTAAAGCTTTGAAAAAATATTATTTACTTCATCAAGTACCAATTTAAAACATGCACATAATAGACTTCACATACATTTTGTAAATTAACATAATATTTAATACTTAGGGACATACTGCAAGAAAATGTCTTTAAAATAACAAGAAAATGCCCATAGCTTCTGAATGGTTAAAAATTTTTACTTTCTGTTAATATGTTTCAGACTCTTAATATGTCCTAGGCCATTTTATTTGTGTACCTACACATACTCACTTGGTTTAATGTATTATCTGTTTTTAGTTCTTTGTGATTGGAGTACTGGATATAAATTGGTTGGTTACGGAGATGAGGTGTCACAGCAGAATAGTAATTAACCATAGTAATAGCGGCTTCCTCTGTTGCTAGTTCCAAAAATGCCTGAAAATTTAAATAGCAAATATTTTAATACCATGAATTATATTCAAATAAACGTAAGTATCTGTGTAATATATTCAGTTAATGAGAAAAATCAGTACAAGACTATAACCTTCCCAGTTACATTTAGATGTTCAATAAGTTATCCTTACTTATCCTTATTTTCCATATACCACAAATATAGTCCCCCAACAAAAGCTAAAGAAAATAAAATCTAAACGTTTTCTAACATCAGAATTTTACCACTCTTAAAGACATAAGAAAATCAGTCATTTTTAAAGCAGTATAACTCAAGAGAGAAAGAAAAAAATTAAGAATTAAATATCAGATTAGTGACATTCATTATATTTAAGAGCATGTTAAATTTCATAAGTTCTTCTAAATGATATCATTAGAAATTTTAAAGCAAAATTTTAATATGCCAGGACACCTCTGCAACAGATACATTTATTAAATGAAGAGTTATCTAGGATTAATGACTATTTTCTTCTAATGCTATCAGATAAACACTTCCATGAGATAAACTTAAAGAAGATGCTACTAGTATCCACACAGTTTTCTGATATCAAAGCCACAATAAAAGAAATATTTCATTTGTATTTTCCACAATCTCATTATAACAACTGTTCAATTAGAGTCCAAAGTGAATTCAAAAGGCGAAATTTAAAACTACAGTAACTCATTCATTTTGGCTCCCTAGTATTAATTTCCCAAACACCATTACCAGGAAAAGTCAAGAACTTCTGTCATACTCTTTTACAAAAGTTAGGACCTACTATATTCTACCCTTTTATTAGGAGATAGCTAATTCACACACACAGGATAGCTTGGGGCTTAACAGTTTTGTAAGTCTTGAAAGAAGCATACCTGATTTTTTCCTTTCAGCATAAGGATGTTGGTCACTTTACCAAAAGGTAAGCCTAAAGCAATAACTTCAGTTTCTGTCACTTCACCAGGTAACTTTCGAATATGAAGTACACGAGAAGGAGCACCATCCATTTTATCTTCTCCTTTAAATTTTTTACTATCATTACCATTGGCTGAAAGACATTTAAAAAAATAGTTTATTAATTTTCCCCATTTATGTAAAAAAAAGAAACCCCACAAAACAAAGTTTAAAAAAGAACTTAATTGAGCCCTGGGTCACATTGGGCTCTGTGCTCACAGCTCAGAGCCTGGAGCCTGCTTCGCTTTCTGTGTCTCCCTCTTTCTCCGCCCTTCCCCCGCTCATGATCTGTCTCTCTCTGTCTCAAAAATAAGCATAAACATTAAAAAAAAATTTTTAAAGGGGCGCCTGGGTGGCTCCGTCTGTTGAGCATCCGACTTCAGTTCAGGTCATGATCTCACGGTTCGTGGGTTTGAGCCCCATGTCGGATTCTGTGCTCAGAGCTCAGAGCCTTGGAGCCTGCTTTGGATTCTGTTCTCCCTCTCTCTCTCTCTCTACCCCTCCCCTGCTGTGTCTCTGTCTCTCAAAAATAAACATTTAAAAAAAATTTTTTTTAAATTAAAAAACATAGCTGAGTATACCTGAATAATTTCTAAAAATTAAAAAACTGGGCTTTCAAAGGGAGAGAGAATTATTATCAAATAAAATTATGTTACCAATTAAGGTAACTACTGGGTAAATGTTTCTGAACAGAGTGTGTGTAGGTATACACACACACACACACACACATAAAGAGTAATAAATGACAAGCAAAAATTGCCATTTCAGAAAGAAATTTTCCAATGGCTAAAGAACACAATTATCTTACAATTTAATCATCTTATTACAGACTAACAGAAATACAAAAAGTGTGAAATATTGACTTAGCAAAAATTAGGGTGATAAGAAATTATTAATGGTTTAATTTGGAAAATATTGTACTCAAAAAGTGGAATCAAAGAATGCAATGCTGTAAAAATAATCATCCAGTCAATCCACATGACAGCTTAACTACAATGAGTCTCTCCTAATTTACTAATATTATCACTTAATCCACCTAAGTATTTTGTCACTATCAACATCTATATAAAACTCATGGACTTCATTAACTTACTGTTATTCTGACCTTTAAAATAAACTGATATATTTTTATCCAACAAATTAGTTACCTGCCTTTATTCCAAAGCCTCACCAAAAATAAAGGTCCTACTAAAAACACAAAATTGGTGATATTTTATGTAAAACTGTTTGAAGGACTTGCAATCTATCCAATATTCCACAAGAGTAGTTCCTAATTGTCTAAAGACTAAGGGATATTTCTGAAACTAACTAAAATGAAGGATCCTCAATCCACTGAGAAATATGTATACTCCACTTGTGTATAATTTTAGGTACTTCATGGCACTCCCCAAATCAACACTACCCATAAACATTATATGTGTGTGTTGTGTATGTATATATATTCAACAATATCTATAAAATTCTAAGATCAACTTGATCTCTAAGTGGCTTTAAAATTCACTTACACACTGATTCTTTTTACTGAGTATCAAAAAAAACCAGTTACTGAGTGTCAAGAACATGTTTAGCACTGTTTGAGGCTCTGGGGGATACAGCAGTGAACAAAATGATCAGTAAGATCCCCAATGCTCTTACAGTCTAGTAGGAGAGGTGGACTAACTTACATGAACAAAATATCTCTTATAGTGATTAACTGCTATGAATAAAGCAAAGCAAAAAGTTGTTGATTAAAATGGACTTAGCAGAGAACTAGAAGAAGGTGGTGTGTTAGTGACTTTATTGGATGATTAAAGAATATCTCTAGGAAATAATATGTGAACTCACTCGATAATTAACTTATTAAGTTAAATTTAAGTCCTATTTTATGCTAAGAGCTTTACTGAAGTTTATATACAGGAATGGCCAGCCAATGCCTTTAGAAATCCCCTTTGGATGGCTTTGTACAGAAGAGTAGTAGGCTCTGGCCTCTGGATATATTACCATGAAAATCTTGCTGGCTAGCTCCTAATCACTCCAGAAATAAGAAAAACTAAAGGAAGCCCTCTATACTTCATAACTAAGGACGGTTTGTACATGCACAAGCACCTGAATATATTAGAAAGAAGAAAGAGGCTGAATTTTCTCTTTTGTGGCATTTTATTGAACAAAATCATGACTGGGTCTGTTAGCCGAAAATGTAAGTAAAGAAGGAATTTAAGGATATATGTATACTTTAAGACTTATAATTGGCATACAAACATATACTCTTATGTAAGACTACAGCCATTTCTTGGCAAAGCAAACGGAGTACAGAATCCTGATTGTGTTCTCATTTGTTCATTTGTTGGAATAACAAGAACGAATACTTCATAATCCAATCTAGAGCCCCGGGAGTTATAGGTTATGGTATCAGTAAATTTCAGTTTTTCCTAATTTAGTCTGTCCTTTTCTTTCTGGGGAAAAAAAAGCAAAAAAAAAGTACATCACAATAAAGATACTATCTATTACTGCATACATAAAGGCTTCCCTTTTTAAATTATTTTTAGAATATGATCCTCAAAAGGTTAACAGCCTGCATTTTCCCATTATAAAGAAAATAGGATAGTTTATTGTTCTGGATTTGTGTTGGGTAATTCCTGGGCAGTGTGAATTGTGAACGTTAGTAAAACAGTTAAATAATATGGAAAGGTGGAATCGTTTTGAAAAGTCAAAGAAAATAAATAACCTTATTTTTTGAAGCTACTTTTCTTCTACATCAACATTTAACATTCCCTGCAAATTAACTACATTGCAAACACTGTACAACTCTATAGTACAATCCCATTTATGGATAAGAGCTAGTTAAGTCGACCAAGGTCAGACATTAAGTAGTAAAAGACAAGAAGTAATAGAAAAAGACTGAAACTCAGGAAATAGGACTCCATGGCCTGTGGTCTTAACCCACCACACTATACAAGGATCCCAAAGACAAATATTGCATTATACACAATTGCCAAGAGAGGATCTGTCCTTTTCTTCCAAAGACCATGTAACATCAAAACTTACACTTTGGTCACACTCTGATATTCCCTCAGTTAGTTAATAGTTTAGAAGGGGTAGCTACTAAATATTCATACTTTAGTACTAAATATTCATATTTTGGTGTGAAATATTATTAAAGTTTTCAGTTTAGATAATGAGACTATGAGAACATGAAATTGGGAAATAAGGACTTCTTTAATCATACGACTAAAGCATACTTTCATCTATAAAAACACTCCAGCCCTAGAAAAGAAAAAGGGCACAAGAAAATATATAGCCCTTAGCTTATAAAACACATAGGCCATTTATTACCCTATCAGAGAAGTAAGGAAGATTGGGTCTCTCTGGGTTACAGATCTAGGATTCTTCAAAGGCAAAGAATAATTTGAACCTCTTTCCATGATCTTTTCCCTTCCACTCCTCAAGTAAATCCAGAAACTTCTGGTTTGTGTATGTAAAACCAGTAACAATTAAAATGATTTCTAAGAACTTAGGCAACAACAATATAGTAATACTTTTATTTATGCATACAGGTTGTATATAAATTGCAGAAACCTTTAATATTATTTTCCATATATTATTCAGCCTTCTTAAAGCCTTTTGCTTAAGATGTTCTTCTCAAATTTGAAACAAAATAATATGTAAAAATATGCAAAAACTGTTTCTATTTGAATACTTCCTCTGCCAAATTCAAAAGTGGTTTTCTACCACAATTCTAAAGTGACCATGTTCATTCACCTTTAATCAGTCTCTTTTTTCCCTTGACTGACCTTTGCTTTTTACTGGTGTTTATCACAGTTTTCACGTAACAGTCTCACCAAGATTCTGGGTAATTTGTTAAATCCATCCATGGCCAAAATACTGTAAGCCCTCTCATACTTACCATATCTCTGTTCTCACAGCACCCCTAACAATTCACATCTGGTTTTCTTACTTCCCTGACTCACTGTATAGTTGTTTGAACTTTCTGTTAAGCATGCATTCCCAGTAATGGTGGGAATTCCTCAAGCTGTACTGGCCCCAAAGTCCTATCTTTACTTGCTCATGTAAAACCTGGGTCTCAAAAACCACCTGCTCATTTAATTTGTAAATCTATTACCTTGGTCCCACTCATTCACCAATTTTCTAATTCTATACTTTCCACTGCATCAGCCTGAAGTGCAACATTACAAAACTTTATACTTCCACTTATTTATACAGTAGAAACTATTTAAGAAAAGATAAGTACATTCTCATTCTCTAAAGTCTTTCAGACCCAACCATGTATAAAAAAGCATTGGTAACATCCTTATCAAATGTGAAACTGAGAGGAAAAGCAGTTTCAATTCCAATCAGTTTTAGTTAAGGCTTCAGGGCAAAGCATGTTATAAAAGCTGTTGGCTTTAGAAAAATAAAAAATAAAAATAAACCTGAGTTACGAAAAATGAATGCTCATATTCTTTACATTCCTATCTGGGAAAACAGAAAACCCAAAGAAGAATTAACCAGAAATGCAGGTATATACAGAAAGACACTTCTGTTATTCTGCTAGCTGTTTAGTCAGGTCCAACAGCCACCACACAAAAAATCTTAGATTTAATGTAAAAACTGGCTATAACTCTGCATTTTCAAGAAGCTGCACTGCACAGCCTACTTGCCAGAAGTACCTTACGCATGAGCTAGGAAAAAATAGAAGGCTAAACTAGAAGACTCATGTGCTGGAATACTTCAAAGCATTATAGCAAAATGAAATGGCATTATATAAAAATGTCTTCACATAAAAATTAAAATCTCAAAGAATTCTGAGTAACATATACCAGAATCTATGGGATGATTTCAGTTTTTTCACATAAAGCAAAATATCACACTTTTAACAATATTTAAATCCTACTATTATAGAATAACAATCAGGATTACTGGCAGAAATATGTATACTTTAAAGGGACAGTCCATATCCAGAGCTATGAAGAAATGACTCAAAAAATTAAAGAGACCATATTTTACAACTGTCAAACCTCCTCTCCAATGAAAAACTAGTTATTCCTTTCAATAAAAGCCAAATCCAATACTAGTCAGAGCTAGGTTTTATTTAATGTTTCACTTTTATTTCTGAAGGAATATGTTACAAAATATTCTTTTTTTTTAATTTTTTTTTTTATTTTAAAAAAAAATTTTTTTTTTCAACGTTTATTTATTTTGGGGACAGAGAGAGACAGAGCATGAACGGGGGAGGGGCAGAGAGAGAGGGAGACACAGAATCGGAAACAGGCTCCTGCGGGGCTTGAACTCCCGGACCGCGAGATCGTGACCTGGCTGAAGTCGGACGCTAAACCGACTGCGCCACCCAGGCGCCCCCAAAAATTTTTTTAACATTTATTTATTTTTGAGACAGAGAGAGACAGAGCATAAACGGGGGAGGGTCAGAGAGAGAGAGAGAGGGAGACACAGAATCTGAAACAGGCTCCAGGTTCTGAGCTGTCAGCACAGAGCCCGACGCGGAACTCAAACTCACGCACCGTGAGATCATGACCTGAGCTGAAGTCGGCCGCTTAACTGACTGAGCCACCCAGGGGCCTCTATTACAAAATATTCTTAATGCACGACTTCTTAGTTACCTGAGACTAAAATTCTAATGACTTTAACTTTTCTCACTTCTAAATTTTTTTTTTTCCTGACACGAAAAACTGGCATGTATATAGAAAGAAAGTCTGGACAGATGAGGGAAAGGCCACTGAACAGACATTTTTAGAAATAGAATTCTATAGTAAAGTGATTTTGAGGAAACATTTTGGATAAAGCTGGAATAGAAGAATGAAATCCTCTTCTGTATCTGATAATCATAAAAGTTTCCTTGTAATACTGTCTGTAAAAGTACCTTTTTGAGACACTTGGATGACAATGGCATTTTTTTTTAATAAACTTTGTTAATGTTTTATTTATTTTTGAGAGAGTGAGGGAGGGAGGGACAGCATGAGTGGGGAGGGGCAGAAAGAGAGGGAGACACAGAATCCCAAGCAGGCTCTAGGCTCAGAGCTGTCAGCATAGAACCCAATGTGGGGCAAGAACCCACGAACCGTGAGATCATGACCTGAACTGAAGTCAGTTGCTTAACTGAGTCACCCAGGTGCCCTGACAATGGCATATTTTTCCAGGCAAGTAGAATCACAAGTTTTTAAAGGTCTTTAATGCTGTTTGCTCCTATAAGCAATCATATTCAAATTGGGGTCTGTGAGATCACATACAGACTCTCATCTTTTTTGTTAAGGAAAAAACATCTTAAAACTCAGGGTTTCCAATGTGAATGAAGGTAAAATAAATTGAAAGCATGTAAATTTCTTATGTTAAAACAAGGCTTTAAGGAATTTTATTCCATCAGAACACAAGACTCAATCATTCTTTAGTCACTGAAGTACATTGTCTTTCCTAAAGATACTTTTAAAAAGATAGTAACAAATTATTGTTTCTTTCCACCAAAACCCAATCTCCTTTTCCATGATCTTCCCTTTGTTAATGGGACTATCATCCATCAATCTAGTGATTATCTAAGCCCAAACGAATACTTCTCCCAAACCAGTCTACTTCCAAATAACTCAGAAGTTCTAATTTCTTGATACATTATTTCTTCCATATTCTAAGAACCTAAAATTCAGAACACCTTAATATCTCTGGAGATGACAGTACAGTGTTTGTCTACCCTGTGTACAGTAGTAACCCTCACTCCATACCCCACGAAACACACATGGAAGAAAAATCTTTTCTAAAATGTAAATCTGGCAAAGTCCAAGCTCCCTAACATAACAAATCAAATCTTATATGCAAACCTCTACCTATCAGAACTCAACTTTAGTCACTCCCCTTCTCATATTTCACATTCCAGCAAGATAAAACTAGGACTAGCTCATGGTTCCCAGAGGTATTCTACAGTTTCAAACTAATTTTGGACTTGTTTGAAAACTCTGTAAATCCATATAGAACATGTCCAACACCACAGAGAATTAATTTCCTTGTACTTCCTGTTCATCCGAACACCCACAGGCAACCCTTATTCTGGCTACTATACTAAAACTTGATTATCTGTTCTTTACAAAAATGGAACCACACAGTGAGTACTCTTGTGTCTAGCTTCTTTTGGTTCATAGAAGGTCTACTAATATTCACTCATGTTTTTGTGTTAATAATCATTCTTTTGTTATGAGTAAGCAGTAATCTACTGTTTGATTATACTACAATTCACTGACATTTTCCTATTTACAGACATTTGGGTAATTTCAAGTTTGGGACCATCATAAATCAAGTTTTTTATACACATTTGTACAAGTCTTACAGTGAACATGTTTACACTGGATAAAAACCTAGAACGGGGCGCCTGGGTGGCGCAGTCGGTTGAGCGTCCGACTTCAGCCAGGTCACGATCTCGCGGGCCGGGAGTTCGAGCCCCGCGTCAGGCTCTGGGCTGATGGCTCAGAGCCTGGAGCCTGTTTCCGATTCTGTGTCTCCTTCTCTCTCTGCCCCTCCCCCGTTCATGCTCTGTCTCTCTCTGTCCCAAAAATAAATAAACGTTGGAAAAAAAAAAAAAAAAAAAAAAAAACCTAGACCAGAAAGTACGAGGTCATAAGCTGTATTCATGTTTAACTTTATAAAATACTGCCAAAGTTGTTTTCCAAACTATTTTACACTTTCACCAGCAATGGCAAGTTGTTCCAACTGCTCCACATCCTTCCTCATCAACATTTACATTGCCAATCCGTTTAATTTTAGCTTAAATTCCAGTGGGTGTGACATACCTCACAGCAGTTATAACTTGTGTTTTCCTGATGACAAATATATTATTTTCGTGCATTTATCAACCATTCATATACCTTCTTTGGTCTATTTCAAAAAAAATTAGGCTGTTTGTGCTTACAGATGTGAAAGAATTCTTAAGCTATTTTGGATACAAGTCCTTTGTCAGATATATGCACAAATATGTGAATATTAGGATCTTTTCCCAACCCGTGCCTTGCCTGTTCATTGTCTTAACAGTGACTTTTGATGAGTTTTTCATTTAGATGAAATGTCTAGTTTATAAATTATTCTTTTATGGGTAGTGGTTTTTGTGTGTTCTCTAAAAAAAAATCTTCATTTACCTGAAGGTTAGATATATACTCTATATTTTTTCAAAATGCTTTATGTATTTAGTTTTTTAGGTTTAGATATACATCCATCTAACTTTTCTGTACAGTATCAGGTAGTTTGTTTCTTTTTTTCATATGTGTTTCTGTTTTCTGGCACCATTTCCCCAAATGAATGACCAAGGCACCTTTGTAAATAATCAGTTGATCATAAATATAGGAGCTTCTTTCTGCACACTATTCTATAAATACTAATCCTGTTAATATTAAACTGTTTGATTACCACAAATTTACAGTGAATCTTGAAATCAGATAGTGTCACTTTTTTTTTCTTTTGGAAAATGGTTTTAATCTAGGTCTTTTTATTTCCACATAAATTTTAGAATCAACTTGTCAATTTCAATTTAAAAGCCTGTTGAGCTTGAGTGACTTATAGATTCAATTCCATCCAATTTGGGGGAAAATGACATTTTAACATATTGAGCCTTCTAATTCATGAACATGGTTTCTTCCTCATTCAGGTCTTTAATATCTCTTTGTAGCATCTTATATAGTTACTGGTATACTTGTCTCCCAAATTATTTATTAAATGTATTCCTTGATATTTGTGTTTCTGGTATTTTTTGTAAATGGATTTTTTTCATTTCATTTTCCAGTAATTTGCTAATAATATCAGGAAACAATTTTTGTATACTGAACTGGCATCATATAACCATTCTAAATTCACTGATCAGTTCTATGCACCATTTTTTAGATTCCTTTGGGTTTTTTATTTTAAAAATTATGTTTATTGAGCAGAAGATAGTTTTACTTCTTCCTAATCTTTATGCTATTTTATTTGCCCTATGTAAACAAAAAGCAGGAGAAAATGTGAAAACAGACATTACTTCATTCCTGCTTTTAAAGAGAAAACATTCTGGCACAAAAACAGACACATAGACCAATGGAATAGAATAGAAACCCCAGAACTAGACCCACAAACGTATGGCCAACTCATCTTTGACAAAGCAGGAAAGAACATCCAATGGAAAAAAGACAGCCTCTTTAACAAATGGTGCTGGGAGAACTGGACAGCAACATGCAGAAGGTTGAAACTAGACCACTTTCTCACACCATTCACAAAAATAAACTCCAAATGGATAAAGGACCTAAATGTGAGACAGGAAACCATCAAAACCTTAGAGGAGAAAGCAGGAAAAGACCTCTCTGACCTCAGCTGCAGCAATCTCTTACTCAACACATCCCCAAAGGCAAGGGAATTAAAGCAAAAGTGAATTACTGGGACCTTATGAAGATAAAAAGCTTCTGCACAGCAAAGGAAACAACCAACAAAACTAAAAGGCAACCAACGGAATGGGAAAAGATATTCGCAAATGACATATCAGACAAAGCGCTAGTATCCAAAATCTATAAAGAGCTCACCAAACTCCACACCCGAAAAACAAATAACCCAGTGAAGAAATGGGCAGAAAACATGAATAGACACTTCTCTAAAGAAGACATCCGGATGGCCAACAGGCACATGAAAAGATGTTCAGCGTCGCTCCTTATCAGGGAAATACAAATCAAAACCACACTCAGGTATCACTTCACACCAGTCAGAGTGGCCAAAATGAACAAATCAGGAGACTATAGATGCTGGAGAGGATGTGGAGAAACGGGAACCCTCTTGCACTGTTGGTGCGAATGCAAATTGGTGCAGCCGCTCTGGAAAGCAGTGTGGAGGTTCCTCAGAAAATTAAAAATAGACCTACCCTATGACCCAGCAATAGCACTGCTAGGAATTTATCCAAGGGATACAGGAGTACTGATGCATAGGGCCACTTGTACCCCAATGTTCATAGCAGCACTCTCAACAATAGCCAAATTATGGAAAGAGCCTAAATGTCCATCAACTGATGAATGGATAAAGAAATTGTGGTTTATATACACAATGGAATATTACGTGGCAATGAGAAAAAATGAAATATGGCCTTTTGTAGCAACGTGGATGGAACTGGAGAGTGTGATGCTAAGTGAAATAAGCCATACAGAGAAAGACAGATACCGTATGGTTTCACTCTTATGTGGATCCTGAGAAACTTAACAGGAACCCATGGGGGAGGGGAAGGAAAAAAAAAAAAAAAAGAGGTTAGAGTGGGAGAGAGCCAAAGCATAAGAGACTGTTAAAAATTGAGAACAAACTGAGGGTTGATGGGGGGTGAGAGGGAGGGGAGGGTGGGTGATGGGTATTGAGGAGGGCACCTTTTGGGATGAGCACTGGGTGTTGTATGGAAACCAATTTGTCAATAAATTTCATATATAAAAAAAATAAATAAAATAAAAAATAAAAATAAATAAAAATAAATAAAGAGAAAACATTCAATATTTCACCATTAAAGAATGGAATTTGTTTTAGGCTCTTACTGGATGTCCCTCACTCAATCTGTGGAAGTTCCCTTACCAGTTTTCTGAGTTTTATCATGAATGAAATGCTGTATCTGTCCTATTGTATCTGTCCTATTCTCCTATTGACATTTTTTCCCCTTCATTCTATTATTGTGATAAATTACACTGAGTTCACTTTGAAATGTTAAACCTTACAATCCTTGGGCCCGCCTCAATTAATAATCATGAATTATCATTTACAAACTGCCAGATATGATAATCTAACATTTTGTTAAGAATATCTGCATTTATGTTAATGAAAAATATTGGTTTGAAATCTTGATTTCTTATATCCTCTTTGTTAGGTTTTGGTATCAGTCATAGCAGCATCACAAAGTGAATTTGGAGTATTCTCTGCTTCTCTTTTTCTAAAAGCAGTATACTGAAGATGGCTATTATTTCCTATGTTGAAGTTTCATAAAATACAACAGTGAAACCACCCATATCTGAGTAAACTCACCTATGAGTGAAATCACCTATGCCTGGAGTCATCTTTGTGAGAAGATTACTAATCTAATTTTTATAATAGACATAGAGCTAATCTGTATATATTATGGAGTAACAGTTTATGTCAGTGTTTTGCTAAGTTAGGTTTGTGAAGGATCTTGTCTATATCACCTAGGTTGCTGAATTTATTGGCATTACTACTCTTTGTGGTACTGCCTTATTTTCCTGTTAGTTTCTGTAGGATCTGTAGTGGTACCTCTACTTTCATTCCTGATATTGGTAATATAGCTTTCTTTTCTTGACTGATGAAACTTTTTAAAAAAATGCTTATTTGAGAGAGACAAGGAGAGTATACATATGTACAAGCAGCAGAGGGGCAGACAGACAGGGAGAGAGAGAATCTCAAGCAAGCTCCATCCACACTGTCAACGTAGAACCTGACACAAGGCTTGAACTCCCGAACCATGAGATCCTGACCTGAGCCGAAATCAAGAGTTTGATGCTTAACTGACTGAGCCACTCAGGCACCTCTAAAGCTTTTTCTAAAGTAGGTATTTTCTAATATGGGTATATACATAGACATTTTCCCCATGTACTTTCTCAAATGAGCCAACAAATTTTATTATATTTTCACTTTCATTCAGTCAGATGCCCTTTATATCTTCATGTATTATTCAGAATTGTGTAGTTCAATTTTCAAATATTTGGTGATTCTTACTTAAATTCTACTATGATCAGATACTATATAAGCTTTCAGTCATTTGAAATCTATTATTTTATGCCCTAATATATAGTCGATCATGGTGCTATATACACTTGAGAAGTTTTTCTGCAGTTAGGGTATAGTTTTGTGAATGTGAGTTAAGCCCAGCTGAATGTTCAGCACTGTTCAAATCCTCTATTTATTTTAAAGATCTGTCTTATCAATTACTGTAAGAAATGTTAAAATATCCAACAATGATTATAGACTGGTTTCTCTCTTTAACTTCACACATACATGTATTTTGTCATAAACTTTGAAGCTCTGTTATTACTGGTATAAAGTGTTTTTCAATATATTAACCCTTTAAGCACTACAAAATATGGTATTTTTATATCTGGTAATACTCCTGTCTTGAATTTTACTCTGAGGCTAATATAATCAGATGAACTTTCTTGTGCTTGTTGTTTGCACAGAGTATTATTTTCAATCCTCTTTACTTTCAGCCTATCTGTGTACTTCAACCTGACTCTAGAAGATACTGCAGTCAGACCTTGCTTTTTAATCCAGTCTGACAATCTTTGCCTTTTAATTGGACTTCTTAGACCACTAAAGTCCACAGGAAATATTCTGCAAGTCATGTAATTTTAAATATTCCATTAACCATGTCAAAAAATGAGGAGTGAAATTAATTTTAAGAATAGATTTTAGATCAATATATCTGAAATATTACCATATCAACATATAGTCAATATTTTAAAAAATGAAATATTTTACATTATTACTTTTGATACTATGTTTTTGAAACACAAAGGCATACATCTCCACACATACATCTCCATTAGGAACAGCACAGTTCACGGCCTCATACAGCTAGTGGTTACTACAGCAGATTAAAGGGTTTTTTGTTTTTTTTGTTTGTTTGTTTTTTGTTGTTTTTTTTGCTAATTTACATTTACACATTTATGTTTAACATCTGTTTATTTTCTTATTGCCTGGTGTTTTCGTGGTGTTCTTCTCTTGCACTGCACTAACAGAATATTTGATAATATTCCATTTTAATTCCTCCATAGGCTTTTTCCTTTTAAACAGCCTTTCTGAGGTATTATTCACATGCAATAAGCTGCATACATTTAAAGCATACAATTTGACAAGTTCTGACATATGCAAACATCCATGACATCTTCACCCTAAGAGAGTATATATATCATTCACCCCTAAATTTCCTTGTACCCTTTGCAACCCATCCCCCTGGCTCCTCCCCACCCCCAAATCCAATCTGCTTCAGTTTGTATCTCCTTGGGTTTTATATAAATGAATTCATACAGAATGTACTCCCCCCCCCCCGCCCATTTCTTTTACACAGTAGCATTATTTGGGTATTTATCCCTGCTATTACATGCATCAATATCTTATTCCAGGAGTGGCGGCTCAGTACAGCATAAGACTCTTGATGTTGGGGTCATGAATTCAAGCCCCACATTGGGCAGCTTTCATAAAAGAAAAATAGCTTATTCTACATGTCTGAGTAGTATTTCATTGTATCCAAAGGAATACAAGGCCAAAATTGCAATCTATTTATCCATTCATCTGTTGATGGACATGTGGATTGTTTATGGCTTTGCTTATTACAAACAAGCTATTATGAACATTCAACTGAGTTTTTTAGTTTTTTGGGTTTTTTTTTATTTTCTTTTTTTTTTTCAACGTTTATTTATTTTTGGGACAGAGAGAGACAGAGCATGAACAGGGGAGGGGCAGAGAGAGAGGGAGACACAGAATCGGAAACAGGCTCCAGGCTCTGAGCCATCAGCCCAGAGCCCGACGTGGGGCTCGAACTCCCGGACCGCGAGATCGTGACCTGGCTGAAGTCGGACACCTAACCGACTGCGCCACCCAGGCGCCCCTGGGGTTTTTTTTAAATGAACATATGCCTTCATTTTTCATGCATAAATGCCTAAGAGATAAACAGCTGACAAACGTCATTTGGTAGTTTAACTTTTTAAGAATCTGCAAGATTATTTTGTCCAAGTAGTTCTTCAAGTTTACATTCTCACCAACATGAGAGTTACAGTTCATCCACATCCTTTCCAACACTTAGTATGGTCAATCTCTTAAATATTAGCCATTATAACAGGTGCGTAATGTTATCTCACTTCAATTTGCATCTAATGATTAATGACATAGAGCATCTTTTTCATGTACTTATTTGCCATATGTTTTTGCTGAACTATCAAGTATTTTTGCCAATTTATTACACTAGGTTGTTTGTTGCCTTAAGTTTTAGCATTTATACAGTCTGAATTTATATATATTCTGGATCAAAGTTCCATATGCTCTGTAAAGATATTCTGCTACTCTATGGTTTGTGTTTTCATTCTACTATCAGTATCTGCAAAAGAACTTAGAGTCTAAAAGCTGATGAAATCCCACTTGTTCTTTTATAGTACTTTTGGGGTCCTATCAAAGAAACGTCTGCCTAATCCAAGGTCACAAAATTTTTTTACTATGTTTCTTCTAGGTCCACTCAGAGTGAATTCTTCAATATGGTATGGGGTACACATCCAAGTGTGTTTTGGTGTTTTGTTTTTGGTTTTTGCATACGGATACCTTAGTCAAAAACCAGTTGTCCATAATTATGTAGGTTTATTTCTGGATTCTATTCTGTTCTATTCATCTATTTATCTTTCTTTATGCCACTATGATACTGTTTTGATTACTCAGCTTTATTGTAACTTGAAAACAGGGAATCAGTCCTCCCAACCTTTTCTCTATTCACTTTTAACTGTACTTCCTTGTATGTTTTTTTTAATTATTTCAGTATGCAACCTTAATAGAATCTACTTTAAGTCAGAGTTAATATTCTATCACTTCATGTAAATAAAAACCTTACAACTGTAAAATTCTATTTATCTTCACTTAGTGCTGTTGTCATATAAACATCAACACACAGTCTCTGTGTGTTCACTCACTAATATTTTCCTTTATAGCTTTAAAAATATCTATAATCCTTGTGTGTTAATTCCACTATCTAGGTCATTTTGGTGTCCGCTCCTGTTGAATGCTTCTCTATTAGATGGAATGTTTTCATGCTTCTTTCCATAATTTGTAATTTTTGATGGTACGGGGGATATTATGAATGATAGTTCACAAAAAAAGACTCAGACATGTCTTCCTTAGGGGGTGTGGCTTTGTTTAGGCAAGCAATTAAATTACTGGTGATCCTTATTGTCTTGTCAGGCCAAACTATCTAGCTTCTTCACTCTTTGTTTTAAGGTTGGTGCTTAGTGTAATGGGTGATCCATTCTCTTAAGGACTGGGCTTTCTGTAGTCTAAATTGAATGCCTGAGGTTCTCTCCAAGATGTCTGCATTCTGACTTCCCAGAACTCCCAAGATCTCAGAGCACTACAGAACCTTGGGAATCACCACTTTAGCTCTCAACCCCAGAACAGGTACATTCTGACAGATCATGCAGAGTTCTCAACCTGTATACAGGCAGCCCAGCTATTATTCAAAATTCTGAATCAAGTGAATCACCATACTGAATTGTGACCCCTGCAAAATGCCCAAACCCCTGGAGAGCTTCTTTTCAGGACCTTTCGCAAATCCCAGATGTCTGAGCAGCTTTGAATTCCAGTCTGTCTTTCCAGCTCAGTGAGACCTCCATGCTCTGCTTAGATTCTCCTTTCCTGTGCTACAAGAATAGGGTAGCCCAAGGCAGAAAGCCAAAACGATCATGCGACTCCCCTCATGGATTTCCCTCTCAGGGATCTTTATCTGGTACTGTCTGCTCATCGATTCAAGACAATATATTTTATACAGTTTTGTAGTTATTATTTTTTTTTGGAGGGCACATGGAAGGAGAAGGAAAGGGTGCTATCAGTTATTCTGTCATAGCCCTACATACTAATTTTTAAAACATTTCAACTATTCATCACTATATGAATTGTTTTAAAAAAATCAAAGTGGCAAAGCAGCGTTAGACATTTGAACCTATTTGTTCAATTATTTGTACACAGTATTTTGACTATCAAAATCATGGCCTAGTGATTTTGTTTTGTAATCACGGAAAAGTCAATAATAATGATGTGTGGGCAAATTCATTATCACATCATTATGACTATGTTAAGTACTTCATTATAGTTTTTACTTAACTGAACTGCCAGGCATATGTATGTGTGTGCCAAGGCGCACCTATACATAAGCAATGGCTACCTGAAATAAATCAAAATGCTTCTAGTTTTTTACAATCCTTTTACTACCCAAAACAATTAATTCCTCAAGCAAGTAATTCAGGAAAGGGTTCAGAAAAAAGGAACTTCGGTTTTAGGTAAACAATGTAAAATGCAGGGGTATAGGCAGAATAATTAATTCATCGTCATTATCATCATCATTATCCCCATATCAAATTTTGATCCATAAAACAAGAGTCTAAAAATTAGTTTATATTTGTTTAGACAGACCTTACAACCAACCAACTTTATTTCAGACATATATACAATTTAAGAAAAATACCCTATGAAGATAATATGGAGAAAACATTAAAAAACCCAATTCAAAGAATTAAAATATTGTTATAGCAAAGAAAAAAAGGTTGAAAGCACACAGAAAAGAAAACTATCTAGCTCAATCTTTTGACTTTTATTTAGTTGGGCTTTAGAGCTTGTGGGATAGAGAATACTTCAAATATAGTAATTCCCTTTATCTGCTGTTTCACTTTCTATGGTTTCAGGTACCAGTAGTCAACCATGATCCAGAAGCAGATGATCCTCCTTCTAAAATACTGTCAAAAGGCCAACAGTACCCTAACACTGTATCACAATGCCTATACATCATTCACCTTGCTTCATCTCATCACACAGCCATTTTATAATCTCACACCATCACAGGAAGACAAAGGGTGAGTACAATACAATATTTTGAGAGACAGAGGGAGAGAGTATGCACATTCACATAGCTTTTATTACAGTTTATTGTTATCACTGTCCTATTTTTAGTTTTCGTTAATCTCTTAATGTGCCTAATTTATAAATTAAGCTTTACAGATATGTATGTACAGGAAAAAACACTGTATATATAGGGTTTTGTACCATCTACAGTTTCAGGCATCCACTGCAAATCTTGGAACACATGCCCAGGGAGGTGGGGGGAACTATTATAAAAAATTTTTCTGTAAGACACTCAAACACAAAAACTAAAAACAAAAGGATAAAAGGGGCAAGAATGAGGGGACTTTTAACATGAAAGGAAAAGGTTATATTTTTGTGATTAAAGAAAGGGCAAAAACACTTACTACTTGTCCACAAAAGTCACCAATTTTAGGTATTTTACTTGACACATATATACTCTAATAAAACTTCCTCTGTAGTGTTTCAACAAAAACATTTTTTTTTCTCCAACAGGAACATTTAAAACATTTAACATAAATTATAAAAGGCTATTCTGGTAAAGCAGACTAAATATTAGTTTTAATATTCTGACCCATAAAATGGCAAATAATTAAATTAAACACTGTTAAGAGAGTAACACTTACCTGTAACCACCATGCTGCTCATATTAGAGTTTGGACTACTGAGAACACTGCCTGAGAGTAGTTCGTCAGATCCTCTCTAGAAAAAACAAACACATTAACATAAGTTATCTTTAAATTTAAAAATATTAATCTATCACTTATCTGTATTTTCCAAGTATTCGCTGAAAAACAAATGTCAGGTGTTACATACACTACTGGCAGTATTTTAAAATATTTTAAAAGTTTAACCACTAAAATAGAAAATTAACTTTCTTGTCAATCTCTCTCTTTTCCACAAAGCCAACAGGGCTTCCTTTCTTCCTTTCACCTAAGTACTGGCTCACTACCAATAATAAAAATGTTTCCAAGCTTTCTTTTTTTTCTTTTAATTTTTAAGAGCAGATTTAGGTTTGCAAGAAAATTGAGAAGGCAGCCAACAGAGACTTCTATTTACTCCCTTCCCCCATACATACATAGCCTCCCTCATGACCAACAACTCCCACCACAGTGGTACAGTTTTTACCAAGGATCAACCCGCATGGACACATCATAATCACTGAAAGTCTGCAGTTTACCGGAGGGTATTGATGTTGTACATTCACCAGGTTTGAACAAATGTGTTAGGATGTATTTCTATCATTATAATATCATATAGAGGATTTTCATTGACCTAAGAAATTCTCTGTGCTCTGCTTTATTCATCCTTCCCCAACCCCATCCCTGGTGACCACTTAAGTTTTTACGGTCTCTAGAGTTCTGCCTTTTCCAGGACGTCATAAAGTTAGAATCATACAGTATGTAGACTTCGTAGAATGGCTTCTTTCATTTAGTAACATGGATTTAAGGCTCACCCTTATCTTTTCTTGGCTTGATAGGTCATTTTCTTTTACTTCTGAAAATTATCCCAGTGTCTAGACATACCACAAACACTTTTGGATGTTCCCAAGTTTTGACTATAAGGCTGCTATAAATATCTGTGTGCAGGGTTTTGTGTGTACATTAAGTTTTCAACTCCTCTGGGTAAATACCAAGATGCACAATTGCTGGATTGTGTGGTAAGAGTACATTTAGTTTTATAAAACTGCCAAACTGTTTTTCAAAGTGATTATACCATTTTGCATTCCCACTAACAACATATGAAAATTCCTGTTGCTTCACATCCTCATCAGCATTAAAGATTGTCAGTGCTCCACATTTTGGCAATTCTGATAGGTGTGTATCTTGTTTTAGTTTACATTTCCTCAATGACATATTTTGTGGAATATCTTTTCATATGCTTATTTGCCATCTGTACGTCGTCTTTGGTGAAGTGACTATTACGGTCTTTGGTCCATTTTCTAATTGTTTTCCCACTGTTAAGTTCTAAGAGTTCTTGGTCTGTTTTGTCCTTTATCAGATGTATCTTTTGCAAATGCCTTCTCCAGTCTGGGGCTTAGCTTCTAATTCTCTTGATACTGTCTTTTAAAGAGAAGTTTTTAATTTTAATGTGGTCCAGCATTATCAATTATATTTTCATGGACTATGTCGTTGGTGTTATATCTAAAAAGGCATCATCATACCCAAGATCATATAGGTTTTCTCCTATATTATCTTCTAAGAATTTTACAGTTTTGCATTTTACATTTAGGTTTATGATATACTTTGAGTTAATTTTTCAGAAGAGTGTTAACTGCGTCTGGATTCATTCTTTTGCAAGTAGATGTCCAATTATTCCAGCAGCCATTTGTTAAAACGCCATTATTTGCTCCACTGTCTTGCCTTTGCTCTGTCATCAAAGATAAGCTACGTTTACAGGGGGCTCTATACTAGGATCTCTATTCTGTTCCACTGACCTATTTGTCTATTCTTTCACCAAAACCACACTGTCTCAATTACGGTAGCTTCACAGTAAGTGCTGAAATTGGGCAGGATCAGTCCTCCGATTCTGTTCTTCTTCAATATTGTGTTGACTATTCTGGGGTCTTCTGCCTCTCCACAGAAACTTTAGAATCTGTTTGTTGATATCCATAAAATAACTTGCTGTAATTTGGGCTAGGATTGCACTAAATCTGTACGTCAAGCTGGAAAGAACCGGTATCGTGACAATACTGAGTCTTACTATCCACAAACATGGAATATCTCTCCATTTATTTTGGTTTTTGGTTCATTAATCAGAGTTTTGCAGTTTTCCTCACATAGATCTTCTATATATTTTGTCAGATTTATACCTAGGTATTTCACTTTCTGCGGTTCTGTCAGTGATATTGTGTTTTTAATCTCAAATTGCACTTGTTCACCACTGATATATAGGAAAGCAGCCGATGTTTGTATATGAACCTTGAATCCTGCAACAGTGCAATTATTGCTTCTTAGTTCTAGATTTTTTTCAGTTCTTTCAGATTTTCTACATATACCATGTCATCTGTGAACAATTTTATCTCTTCTTTCTTGATCTGTGTACCTTTTCTCTTTTCTTGCCCTACCACATTAGCAAAAGCTTCCAATAGGATGTTGAAAGGAAGTGATGAGATGGAATGTCCTTTCCTTGTACCTAATCTTAGAAAGTGTTGAGTTTCTCACCATTAAGTTCGATGTTACCTGTAGGTTTTTTATTTTTTGTAGATATTTTTCATCAAGTTGAGGAAGTTCTCATCTATTTCTAGCCTCTGTCATAAGTGGATATTAGATTTGTCAAATGTGATTTTTCTTTTTTCAGTCTACTGATGTAATAGATTAACCTAGTTTTCATTGTTTTTATGACAAGTATGCAATATTGCATTAAGAAAAGGGGCTCTGTAGTCTAGTTTCCACCTACCAGCTATGTAACTAGTAAATAATTATCCTAAGTTTTAACTTCCTCATTTGTAATATGAAGAAAGTATTTACATTAAAATCCTTGGGATTAAATGCTGTAACACACAAACAGTGGTTACCAGACAGTGTGCCTAGCCCACCGCAGCAGTGTTCACTATAATATTCCGAAGTGTCAACCAAGCACAGGGTCCATATATAACTGTTGACTAATGAATGAATGCTGATTATTAACAGTTGCCCAAGTTCTCAGAAAACACAGACTCCCATACTTTTCAAAAGTATACTTGACCTGTTTTCATGTATATATATATTATTAGTTTACTTTTTAGATGTTTGCGGGAGTCATAATCCTTCCATACCAGTGGGGGTTCATAAGTAACTCTGGAGATAAGGGGTGAGGAATCTTAGGTCTTCTGAAGTATAAAAGCCTGTAATTCTGATGTGTGGTGTGCAGAACACTCTCCTTCCTACAATATATGTTCATTAACGAATTAATTTTTTTTTTAACATTCTATTTGTGGTCTTGTTTCTCCCTCAAATGATTTCACACATGCTGCTAAACTACAGTAGGTTTAACAGCCTTCATAACAGAGTCAGTAGAATATAAAATTATTTGCAATTCTTGATATTTTTACCAAAATTACTGAAAATATGTTTATAAACATTATTTTTAAAAAAAGTTATGGGGTGCCTGGGTGGCTCAGTCGGTGAGCGTCCGACTTGGGCCCAGGTCATGATCTCACAGTCTGTGAGTTCAGGTTCCGCGTTGGGCTCCATGCTGACAGCTCAGAGCCTGGAGCCTGCTTCAGATTCTGTGTCTCCCTCTCTCTCTGCCCCTCCCCCACTCGCTCACGCTCTGTCAAAAATAAACATTAAAAAAAAATTTTTTTTTAAAGTTATGTTGGCTTTTCCACTGAATATAAAGCTTACCACTACTATGCCCAAAATAAGTGATTCTATAGTACTAATAACGTTAATGTTTCCACATTAACTGATAGGACAATTTTATTTGCTATATCTTGACACTGATGCTTAACTTGGAAAAGATATAAAATCAAATGACTCAACAGAATCGTGATTGATGGTTGTTCCACAATACTGGCTATGGAAACGAACTAAATTAGAACTTAAATTCGGAATAACAATCTCTACTAAAAATACATATTTTTATAATTAATTCATCTAAGATGGATGTCAATTAATTTTAGATTCCGTTAAAAGAAATGAAGTGTTAAGATACGCATTGACGTGCTTTTTAAAATCTGACCACAGAAACTTTTTCCTGTATAATGACCATTTCATGAGAAATTAGTATCCCACAAAAACAATCAGAAAAATGCTAACATGGAAAGATACAACTTATACGTCAAAGAAAAAATAAGCATAAACATATAGGATTAAGTATAAAAGCACATTTAAATGACATTTTACAATCATTCCAGTATTTGAAATTTTTTTAATTTTATTATTAGGTATTATGTTCATCATAATAGTACAATCCAAGTACCATCCATCACTCCCAGGTGGAAGAGCTGCTGAAACTACCAGGAAGGCGAGCAGTAACTGGAGGCTGAGACTGACAAGAGTCCTGGGCTCTGCCAGGTTTCAGGACTAAGAACTGCCCGAAGACTTTCTTTTCTGGAGAAGGAACCACGACAGAAAGTCATGGGGCAAGGATGCCAACAAGTTCCTGAGAAAAACTAGATTTTCAAAAGGAAGGAACTCACTCACATGACTATTCCTGGTGTCCTTGACAAACCTCAGGTTGAGAATGATCAAAGGAAAAAAATGAAACAAGACAGCACAATTATACATCACCAAACCATGCAGACAAGAACAAAAGCTTAGGAAATAATGAAGCCACAAGATGAAGCTGGCCTAGTGAATAACCTTTATGGAACAAACTGATACCATTTTAAGCCAGCAGGACTTTGGCTTATGAGAAATAAACTTGCCTATTTCTGCCACTATGTTCTGCATTTTATTACAGTAACTTAGCCTTCACCCTAACACATATTTACCTGTAATGTGAAGAAATGGCACTGCCATTTTTATTTAACTGGTTATCTCTATAAGGTCACAAAAATTGAAATTGGATCCCTATCTAATACAATACACAAAAAATAGTAATTTTCTGATGGGTTACAGACAAATGTAAGAGGCGTTAATTTAAAAACTTCTGTAACATATGAAGATATCTTTATGACCCTCAGGTCATGTAAGGACTTTTTAAGTTATAACACAAGAAAATGAACCGTGTGAGAAAATACTCCTAGAGAGTGGCCACAAAATTTCTCTAAAAGAAACTGTATCCCAACAACAGATGAAAACATAAAAACTATTACTAGAGATGGCTTTAAAGATTTCCAACAATCAACAGCAAAGATATCAATAAGAACAAGGCAAAGATTCAAATGGTGGAAAAAGAACACATAAATAATTTTAATTATGATGGCAATGGGAACTCATGGCCATATTAAAACTCTATACATTAAAATTAGCAGTTTTTATTCATCAAAACACAGTATTAAGTGAAAAGGAAATCTACAAACTAAGAAATGATATGAGTAACATAAATAACAGAGAATCAATAGCAATACATAAAAAACTATAAAGTTGGTTAAATTCAAATTTTTATTAGGCAAAGACATAAATAGATATTTCATAAAATTTCACAAAAGAAACACTAATGACCATAAGTATGTCGGGAGAGGGGCGCCTGGGTGGCGCAGTCGGTTAAGCATCCGACTTCAACCAGGTCACGATCTCGCGGTCCGTGAGTTTGAGCCCCGCGTCAGGCTCTGGGCTGATGGCTCAGAGCCTGGAGCCTGTTTCCGATTCTGTGTCTCCCTCTCTCTCTGCCCCTCCCCCATTTATGCTCTGTCTCTCTCTGTCCCAAAAAATAAATAAACGTTGAAAAAAAAATTAAAAAAAAAATAAGTATGTCGGGAGAAAATAAAGATGTAACGCCTCATTAATAATTAGGGAAATATAAGAAAGACCAAAGAAATTACTACATACCAAGATGGCAAAAACCAAGGAATTTAACACTTGACCAAGTGCTGATGAGAATCTGAAACAGTAAGAACTCTTGTATACTACTGTTAACATTAACTGGAGCAAAACACCAACAAATAATCTGTACTACCTTATGAAGTTTAACACACTGTACATCCTAGCAATACTTGTCCTTAGATATGTACCCTCAAAAACTTTTGCACACATGAACCAAGTAGTACAAATATGTTCAGAGCAGCATTATTCTTAAAGTCAAAAACAGTAAATGACCCAGAGGAATTCCAACAAGAAAAGAGATAGATCAGGGTATTTTAACGGATGAATACTACATTGCAAAGAGTTATTACATAACTATTTACAAAAGCATGGCTAATAATTAAAAACACTGTTAAAGTAAAACACAAGTGAGAGAAACAGAAAATAGGCATACCATTTTCACAAAATTAAAAATATAAAACAATACATTTTTGTCATTTACATGACAAAATACGAAAAAGATAAAATAATTCTGGGCAGTCACTACTCATAGCAGGGTAGAGGGATATTAAAAGGAACACATAAGCATATACAACAGCACTGAAAACATTCCATATTAATTAATTCCAAATATTAATTTAGAAACTTCAAGTCCAAAATGATGCAAACGTAAAGTTCTCCACAGTCCAAAATTTGTCCTTAAATTCAATACAATTCCTTTCCAAAAATGTATATATATCTACATTTTTAATATTCATACAAAACAGAATCACACCATACCTGCTGCTTAACACCATTCTCCTTTCATTTAATAAAACAGCTTAGAGATTTTTTTAAAAAAAGATCAACACTACTAATCGAGTTCATTTTATCAACAGCTTCGTAGCATTCTAGTATATTAGTATACTACGGTTTTTTAAATTCTCCAACTGATATGTTTCAGTTATGTGCAATTCATCCTTGTATTTAAATACCTGTGAAAGTCTCAAAAGCAGATCATAATCTATGTAATGAGTAACTCAATAAATTACATAAAGAAGAAATTGTGCAAACCATATTTGCTCAAACAGAATAAGATATTTTGAGGGGAAAAAAATTGAACAAAATTCAATTGTTTTATTTTACCTTTTTTTTTTTTTTTTTTTAAATAGAGAGAGATACAGTGGGTAAGGGGCAGAAAGAGGCTCGATCTCCCGACCCTGAGATCATGACCTGAGCTGAAATCAAAGAGTCAGACACTTAACCAGCTGAGCTACCCAGGCAGCACTCTGAAAATTCAATGTTTTAATCAGATGAAATTTTGAAATAGTTCCTATATAACTTGGATCAAAATGAGAATATAAACTTCAAATGCAGACGATTATAAAATTTTAGAAAGACTAGTTACCCCATTTAAAAAACTGGGCAAAAGATTAATATGAAAAGCTGTTTAACCCTGATCATAGAAAAAAATTCAAATTAATACTACATTTAGGTGCCACCTCATCTATCAGACTGGCAAAACCCCAATCACTGAACAATATACTCTATTCAACAAGCTATCGGGAATGGAGGCACTCATATATTTTCTATACAGCAGTACAAAAAAAAAAAAAAAAAAAAAGACAAAAATTTCCCTGTACAGCCATGGAGTGATCTCCAGGATAAACTTATCATTAAAAAGGAAGTTGTAGCTGTTATAACCTGTATACACTGTCACTCTCTCTAGGGTGATGGGAAGGAGAATGTAGGAAGCAATTCACATTTGTTTACATTACACAAAAGAAGGATAAGCCAAAAATTGATGAAAATGACACCTATAATGGGATAGACAAAGCAAAGGAGAGTGGACAGGAAGTATTAACCAGACTTCTATAAATGTAGTTTATTTTACTTTTGATTTGGGAAAATTTAGCCAAAAATGTTAGGGGGAAAAAAAATCCCTAAAAATCAAAACCAAATGAAAACATGAAACCTATCAGCTTGGTAGTAGAACCACACACAGAATTCTTTCAATAAACTTTGATATTCTGTTTTTATACTATAAGGACAAAAATAACTGCAAAGGAAGTTTAAACTGTATTCAGTAATTATAATGTCAGTGTAATACTGATGTTCCTTTTTAACTAGTGTATATATATGTACATATATTACAATTTTAATGTTAGCAAGCAAAATTATTCAATTTATACAAGAGGTAGAAATATAAAATCAGAAAAGTAAAAACTGTAAAGTTAAATTGGAAATAACAAATGAGCTCACAATATTATGTCTCCAAATTATTTGCTAGCTCTGTTCACTAAAAGGCCTTTGAAGTAATGACCACCTAACAGCAATTAGCACCTTTGCACCCACCTTACGGTAGTCTCTTAAGGACCACTACTCACCCAAAGAAACCAGGATTTTTTTTTAAAGAAATGGCTAAGATCTAGAACAAGAAATGATACTTCAAGCAAGTAAGTATCATAGCTACTGGTGTTATAAGCTCTCAATAGCTCAAAATGAAAAATTAAAGACTTCTTAAAGAATGATCATTGCAATAAGACTGGGAAATAAATGTAGAAGCCTGTTTTCTTATAAAAAGGGAATTCCAGTATGACAAAATACTGACGTAAAAAGTTAACAGAAAAATCTAAAATAGGCGGGGGCGGGGGGAGGAGTGGATCACCATTTTTGCAATACCCAACGAAACTGCAATTATTAACTAATAAAATCAAGAAGGTATGAAAGGATAATGGGAGCACTATACTGGATACATCATGCTAACCAAACCTGAACCTCCTGATAAATGTTAACGTCACAAAAAGATAATGAGATATGTTCCTCCTGGTGTGATACAACAGGAAAAACACACAGTGCATCTACAAAATATTCCTGCTAAAAATTAAACCTGAATCTGATCAAGCCTCACCTCAGGAAATAGGACATGAGGAACATGTAAAACAATGACATGGAAGTATAATCACCAAAATCAACAAAGTGGAAAACCGTACAGAATAGATGACCCAGTTTCTCTAATAAGCAATAAAAGAAAAAGCAATAAAGGGAATGGAAGGTAAACTGATTCATAGTTATCTTTATAGAGACTTAAAAGACGTTAACCAAACCAGATACTGACTTTCCTTGGATCCTGATTTGAAAGAGGAAAAAAAGACATTTTTTTTTTAAATGTTTATTTATTCAGAGAGACAGCACAAGCAGGAAAGTGGCAGAGAGAGAGAGGGAGACACAGAATCTGAAGCAGGTTCTAGGTTCTGAGCTGTCTGCGCAGAGCCTGACACGGGGCTCAAACCCACAAACTGTGTGATCATGACCTGAGCCAAAGTCAGACACTTAACTGAGCCACCCAGGCGCCAAGACATTTCTGAGGCAAATGGAAAATTCTTACTGCTGGAAATTAGATATTAAGAAATTATTTTAAATTTTATTAAGGTATAATAATGGTATCAATATCATCCTTAGGAGATTATTATGTTAGAGACACACGATAAAGTATTTAGTGAGGACATGAAATGATCTCTGAGATTTACTTTAATATTCTCCAACAGGAAGGATTTGTGTATTACTGTACCATTACCATTCACACTACTTTTTATGTATCTTGAAAGTTTAATAATGAAGTTTTAAAAAAATTTAAAAAGGGAAAAAAAAATTGACACAAATAAATGGAAAGACATTCTGTGCTCCTGGTTTGGAAAAAAATCAGTATCATTAAAATGTTCATACTACCCAAAGCAATCTACAAATTCAATGCAATCCCTATCAAAATTCCAACAGCATTTTTCACAGAAATAGAACACACAATCCTACTATTTGTACAGAACCACAAAGGACCCTGAAGAGTTAAAGCAATCTTGATAAAGAACAAAGCTGAAGGCATCACACTCCCTGATTTCAAACTAGTAATCAAAACACGATGGTACTGGCCTAAAAACTAGATACATAGATCAACAGAAAAGAAATGCAACCATACATACATATACATACACACACACACACACACACACACACACACACACACACGGTCAATTTATGACAAAGGAGCCAAAAATATACAATGGGGAAACAGTCTCTTCAATAAATGGTGCTGGGAAAACTGAACAGCCACATATAAAAAGAATGAAACTAGACTACTATCTCAAACTATACACAAAAACTAACTCAAAATGAATTAAATACTTGAATATAAGATCTGAAAGCATAAAACTCAAAGAAAACTTAGGTGCTAAGCTCCTTAACAAGAGTCTAGGCAATGATATTTTGGATTTGACACCAAAGGCAACCTGAGGACCTACAGAATGGGAGAAAATATTTTCAAGTCATATACAGTTGTCCCCTCTTACCTATAATTTCAGTTACTCATGGCCAACCATAGCCTGGAAGTAGATGATCCTTCTTCTGAGGTATTGTCAGAAGGTCAAGAGTATCCTAATCCTACATCACAATGCACCTATGTCATTCACCTCACTTCATCTCCTCGCATAGCCATTATTTCATCACAAGGGTGAGTACAGTACTATAAGACAGTCTGAGAAAAAAAATTTTTTAATGTTTATTTAGTTTAGAGACAGAGAGAGCACGCACGCAGAGAAGGGGCAAAGAGAGGAGACACAGAATCTGAAGCAGGTTCCAGGTTCTGGGCTGTCAACACAGAGCCTGACATAGGGCTTGAACTCATGAACCATGAGATCATGACCTGAGCCAAAATCGTACGCTCAACAGACTAAGCGCCCCCTGAATCCATTTTTAAACAAGAAAGTCAGTGAGTTCAGGATCTCAAGTAGACTAAAAGACAATAAAATAAATTTCATGTGAGGCAGAAAAATAAGGATAAAAGCACAGATTAATCAATTACAGAAACAAAAAAAAAATAAGAAAAGCTGATTCTTTTTACAGACCAGTAAAATAAGGTCTCTGACAAGAGAAACAGAATACAAATGATCAAAATTAGCAACAAAAAGGAATTTAAAAATGCTATAGAATTCTGAGATATCTGAAACCCAGTAAAATATAATTTTCTAAGAAAGCAGTAAATAAACTAGTAACTTTGGAAGAAATTGAACTATTTATCAAAGACATGTCCCTCTTTCCTCACCCTTTATATACAAGCTGCTTAAAATCTTTATAATATATAGAGGAAATGATGGGAAGTGCATACAGTGCTGATTAACTTTGGTAAAATCACTGGTGATTTAATTTACTTTCCTTTTTGGCTAACGCATTAAGCATAACCTCTATAATTGCAGAAAATATTATGGGGAAGAAAGAGGTAAATTTTTCAAATGTTACAGTTTCCTACCTTTGAGCTCAAGCACTGCCATCTTATTTTATTGATAATGTAAATATAATATTACAATTATCCTATAAACTTCTTTAAATGTTTGAGAGACAGAGGGAGAGCATGCACGGGAGCAGGGGAGGGGCAGAAAGAGAATCCCAAGCACACTGTGCAGTCAGTGCAGAGCCTTGCACAGGGCTCCATCTCACGAACCATGAGATCATGACCTGAGCCGAATCAAGAGTCAGATGCTTAACCAACTGAACCAGTCAAGCTCCCCAAACTTAGTGCAATTTAATCAAAACCAAAAAGTCTTCATGGAACTCAGCCAACTGATCTTAAAATACACATGGTAAAGAAAGTGCCAAGACAATTTTGAAGAACAAAGTTGTGAAATTCACTCTACAAGGTTCCAAGACTTACTGTGACGCTACACTAAATTAAGACACTGTGGTACTGGTACAGGACAGACGAACAATGAAACAGAACAGATAGCCCAGAAACAGTTCCATCCATCTATGGAAATCTGACAGGTGACACTGCAGATCAGTGGGGAAAAAACATGAACTATTCAATTAAGTTGGTACTAAATGGGTTATTCATAAGGGGGGAAAAATCATTAAACCTTTATCATATACTAAAGTTAAATTCCAGGTAGACTGAGGCCCTAAATGTGAAAACCAAAATTTCAAAACTTTCATGACAAAAACCACTATATATAAGATCTTGAGTTAAAGAAAAATTTCTTAGAACTAAAACATAAATGTGACAGTGAAATTTCCAAATTCTATTCAATTAAAAAAAAAAAAAAAAACACAAGCCACAGACAGGAGTTAATGTATGTAAGTAACATGGCTTTACGGCCCATAATGTATAAAACTCCTAGGAAACAATTTAAAAAAGGATAAAAACTACATTAAAAAGAAAATGGATAGACTATATCCATGAACAGGTATTTAACAAGAATGGCCTATAAATAAGAAAATGTATCCATTCTCAGGAAATTCAAAGTAAAACAAGAGATCTATTCACATGTTCCTCAGTCTGACAATTAAAAATTCCAACAACGCCAATTATCAGAGAAGACGTACAGAAACAAGAATTCTCATACACTGCTAGTAAAGTATAAATTAGCACAACCATTTAGGAATGCAACGTGTCAATATCAACTTGCAAACAGACACACAATATAATCCAGCAATTCCACTTCCAGAGAAACCTGAATAGTGGCATTTATTAATGCATGCACAAGAATACTCACAGCAGTAATTTATAACAGGAAAAAATTAGAAACAACCTCGATATTTGTCAGTAGGGTAAGGTACATTCACATAATCATATACCATATGGCAATGAAAATGAATTAGAGCCACATGTAAACGTGGGTTAAAAAAAAAAACAAAAATGGGGACCTGGGTGGCTCAGTTGGTTAAGCATCTGACTTTGGCTCAGGTCATGACCTATTTCACAGTCAGAGTTCAAGCCCTGCATCAGGTTCTGTGCTGACAGCTCAGAGCCTGGAGACTGCTTCAGATTCTGTTTCTCCCTCTCTCTCTGCCCCTCCCCTGTTTGTGCTCTCTCAAAAGTAAACAAACGTTAAAAAATTAAAAAATAATAACATTGAACAAAAAGAACAAGTTAGAGAATACAAGCAGCATGTGGCACATATACATAGTTTAAACATGTAGAACAAAACCATATATTGCTTATGACACAAAACATAAATAACACACACAGGGAAAGTACAGACATTCACAGGAATGGCAAACACCAAATTCAAGATAGCGGTTACCTGGGGTGGAAGTGGAGGGAAATATAGGATGCAACGAACTGAATGTTAATGACCACCAAAATTCATACATTCAAATTGTAATTCCCAATGTGATGGTATTTGAAAATGGAGACTCTGGGAGATAATTAGGGTTAAATTAAGTCCAACTCCATACCTTCAAAATTCTACATTTAAAGGCTGAAAGAAACCCTCCAACGAACCTTTCCTAACACCATTAAAATGAGTTCACTTTGTGACCTTTTTTACTTTTTTCCCCCCTGAATTCTTTTGGATTAGATGCTTTAATTTTAGTCACCCCCATTCTCCAATTATTTTAGAAGTTATATATTCTATCCCTATATTTACTGTGTTGACCCTTACAATTTTAAAATACACATTTATCTGATTCACTTTAGTCTTAAAATTTCCACCCTCCAGACTGGTACAGTCCAAAAGAAATGTAAGATGAGCATATAGGATGATCTTATAATGTAAGACGATCTTTTAAATGTTCTAATAACCATATTTTTAAAAGACAAAAAAAGAACACAATTTTATTGAACACAAAATAATACTAACATGTAATAAATATAAAATTACATTTTTTTTATACTAAGTCTTGGAAGTTTATGTACATTTTACAACTGGAGATCAATTTAGACTAGCCATATGTCAAGTGCTCAATGACTACGTATGACTAGTGGCTACTATAATGGACACCATAGCTCAAAACAATATTAGAAGCATCAGAACTTAAACATCAGTTACTCAACTACTCTCTTACACGTTGTTATAATATTTTTAGTTCAACTTCTTAAACCCCAAATCAAACAATCACTGCTATCACTTTCTCATACTGTCAATAATTATATTTACCCACAGGCCTACCAACTTCTTGGTTAACCTTACTTTTCCTACCCCAAACCTCCTTTCTGGAGTCATCAGCTTTCTTCCTACAGCATAAACTCTAGAAATTCTTCACTGAGTCTGTTGATAAATTTCCTCAATTGCCTTTTTTGGGGGAGGGTGAAGGGAAAAGGGGTTTCTGAAATAACTATTTTGTTCTTCTCTTTAAGTGATAATTTAGCGGACTACAAAATAACATGTAGGTAGTTATTTTCATTCAACACCTTGAAGATACTATTTCACCATCTTCTGGACCCCCATGTTGCTGAAGAAGCGTATTGTATCTTTACAGTTGTTACTCCTTCTTGGGAAATCTGGTTTTTCTATGGCTGCTTTAAAGCTCTTCCGTGTGTCTAATGGCTTGCTCTTTCACTGTGATGTGGCTAGGTTTTCTTGTGCTTCCTAAATCTAAGAATTCATGAAGCTCATCAATTTTGGTAAATTAGGAGGTTTTTAAACTTTCATATTCCACTTCCCTGCAATCTTTAACTTTCACTTTCTGGTAGTCTAGATAATTTATTAGAATTTCTCTTCCTTTCCTCTTTTAACCTCTGCTTTTTTGTTGCTCTGTGTTAAATTCTGAGTAATTTTTATGTTTTAATTTACTAATTCTCTCTGTAGGGTTATCTGCCCAGCTATTTTTAACCTGGACTCAAAGCTCTCTTAAAAACTTATGTACAGGGGCGCCTGGGTGGCTCAGTCAGTTAAGCGTCCAACTTCGGCTCAGGTCATGATCTCGCGGTCTGTGGGTTCGAGCCCCGCGTCGGGCTCTGTGCTGACAGCTCAGAGCCTGGAGCCTGTTTCAGATTCTGTGTCTCCCTCTTCATCTGACCCTCCCCTGTTCATGCTCTCTCTCAAAGATAAATAAATGTTAAAAAAAAAAAAAAAAAAACTTATGTACACTTGAGGGGATACCTGGCTGGCTCAGCTTGGAAAAGCATGCGACTCCTTTGATTTCGGGGTCTTGAGATTACTAAAGATTACTTGAGATTACAGAGATCACTAAAAAAAAATTAGTAAGCTATTGAAAAAAAAATATGTACACCTGAAACTAATACTATGTTTGTCAACTATACTTCAATAAAAAATTTAATTTGGGGGCACCAGTGTGGTTCAGTCAGTTAAGCATTTGACTTCAGCTCAGATAATGATCTTGCGGCTCATGAGTTTGAGCCCTGCATCAGAGACCCTGCTGTCAGCGGGGAGCTGGCTTCAGATCCTCGTCTCCCTCTCTCTCTGCCCCTCCCCTACCTGCCACATGCGTGCATACACTCTCTCTCAAAAATAAATAAACTTTTTAAAAATTTTAATTTTAATTTTTAAAGAAAAAATTTTGTCTCTAACAGCCAGGTAAAAAAGTTCCTATCTGGGAGTCCACTGTGGTGTTCCTCCCAAATCAGGTGTACAGAGTAAAGAGCTACAGTAACAACCATGATCCTCATTTGAGCACTTATGTGCCATTCTGTGCTAAATCTTACATGTTATTTCATTTAATCTCCAAAATAACTTTTGAGGTAAGTCCTATTAAGACCATTTAAAAATCTGTTAAACTAAAGCTCAGAGATTACCTTCAATGTTATAGAGAGGCCATACTCTAGCCTGCTAGCAAATTCTAAATCACATGCTCTTGACAAGACCTCCACTAAAAAATTCTTGTCTACCATCAATAACTACAATTTAAGTTGAACTTTAATACTGTCTTTCCATCATATAAATTAAGTGAACTTTAAGATACATTTCTTTTACATATCCTTTAAGAATACTGATAACAGATGTCTACTGAACTATGCTGAGCAGACAATGATGAACACAAAAAAGGTGAAAGAAGTTATTATAAGAAATATTATTGGGAATAACATTACAGACACACACAAAAATCAAATATGTCTTCTAATGTAAAAACATACCACCACTTATAAAATATTACCAAAAACAAACAAAAAGAATATGATAGTCTCTAGATCCAACACCAATTGACAGATACATGAACATTTTAAATTATAACATCAGAACACAATTAGTAGATGCAGACTCGGGGGGCAATTCTGTGGAATCAACAAGTTTTCTTCAAAAATAAAATGCAATGAGACGCCTGGGTGGCTTAGCTGGTTAAGCATCCGACTTCATCTCAGGTCATGATCTTACTGCCTGTGATTTCCAGCCCCGCATCAGGCTCTGTGCAGGGCTCTGTGCTGATAGCTCAGAGCCTGAAGCCTGATTCAGATTCTTTGTCCCTCCCCTGCTCCCTCTCTGTCTCTGTCTCCCTCTCTCTAAAAAATAAAACATGAAAAAAAATGTTTAATAAAATGCAATGTTAAAAAAAACAAACTTCACGAAAGGATAACATGCAGATTAAAAAAAAAAAACTAAAAAAAGGCTTATCAACCTATTGAATTTGCTCATCTTGTTTCATCCTGATCTCTCCTTCTCACCAAAAAAAAAAAAAAAACCACAACAAAAAACCCTGTAACAAATACTTTGACCTTTATGAGACAATTAAAATGTTTTTTTATTCAATTTTCGTTTTATGTTTTTATTTAGTTTTTGAGAGAGAGACACAGAGCACAAGAGGTGGAGGGGCAGAGAGAGGGGGATCCACAGAATCAGAAGCAGACCTCAGGCTCTGAGCTGTCAGCACAGAACCGGACACATGACTCGAACTCACAGACCATGAGATCATGACATAAGCTAAAGTCGGATGCTCAACTGACTGAGCCACCCAGGCACCCCAAAAATTAAAAATTTTAAAATTTGGCACTTGATAACATTAAGGAATGTTTTTTTTTTTTCTGTCCTTAACAGTATTCTGGTTATATCAAAAAAAAAAAAAAAAATTCTTATCTTTATGAGACACACCAAAACATTACAAGTAAAATACTGTATCTGCTACTCATCTCAAAATAACATAGGAGAGGGGCGCCTGGGAGGCTCAGTCAGTTAAGCATCCGACTTCGGCTCAGGTCATGATCTCGCAGTTCATGAGTTCGAGCCCCATGTCGGGCTCTGTGCTGACAGCTCAGAGCCTGGAGCCTGTTTCAGTTTCTGTGTCCCCCTTTCTCTCCGCCCCACCCCTGCTTGTGCTCTTTCTCTCTGTCTTTCAAAAATGAATAAACATAAAAAAAATTTTTTTAATAACATAGGAGAAAAGTACAGTGAATATCACAAATTCTAGCAATGGTTTATTGATGATTATTGGGACTAAGTGACAAATAGTGGTTCATAACTATCAGGTCTTTTTCTATGTTCAAATTTCACAATAGGTATAAAAAAATCATTGCTCAAAAACACATCTTTCATGATAAGTTTCTGTGATACTTTTACCACTTCTAAAGTAAAAATATTACTTAACCACCTTAAGGCCCTAATGCAGTATGTCCAAAACTAAATATTACACTTTAGCAACACAAAGAGACCACATAAGAGTTTAAATTTTAAATTTAGAGACTCATGATTCTAATTTATAGCACCCCACGTAATACCAAAGCCAGTCTTCTTGGAGTTAATTCTCCAAATTCTAACAAGAGGATAATAATGAGCTACTTTTTATGTATGGGAACTTACCAGTATTTACAGAATAGTGCCTACCAGATGAAGTACAGATTTGATAACCTGCACTTGAGACCTTCTACAACCTATGTGCCATCTTTCTCTCAAATTCATATACAAATCTGACACAAAAGCTATTCAGTGGTTCTCAATTTGTGCCAGCCCATCAACACAACTCTGGCCATGTCATTCCCTCAACATACACTACTCACCTCCTCTCCCCAACTATTTTTAATGTACAGGTCACAACTCACTACTTTCGTGAGGTCTACTCTGATCCTACCAAACCAGACTAATCTCTTTTATAACAGCCATAGGCACTTGCTTAAACCTTGTGTTATCTCTTTAACCAGATGAGGTCCTAGAAGACACAGCTCTTTTGGATCTCCAGCAAAAAGGAAGAATGTTATGAAATAAAATTGATGTTTATCTTTTCACTGATAAGTGGCTTGAGATGAAAAGCATACTGAAGCCAGACCCATTAGGAGTTATTAAATATTTAGTGTGTATGTACTACTTAACACATACTACTGATGATGGAAGAGCAATAAAACAAATAAGGTCCCTACCTCTACCCTCAAAGAGCACATATTCTCAGTGTTTCTGAATTGCCAGTTAACAGTGTTGGCATTTTGTAGACACACTATAAATGTCTGTAACTTGCAATTCAAATATAAACACCTAAGCATGAATATGTAGCATTTTAAGAAAAATCACACGGGGCGCCTGGGTGGCTCAGTCGGTTAAGCGTCCGACTTCAGCCAGGTCACGATCTCGCGGTCCGTGAGTTCGAGCCCTGCGTCAGGCTCTGGGCTGATGGCTCAGAGCCTGGAGCCTGTTTCCGATTCTGTGTCTCCCTCTCTCTCTGCCCCTCGCCCGTTCATGCTCTGTCTCTCTCTGTCCCAAAAATAAAAATAAAAACGTTGAAGAAAAAAAATTAAAAAAAAAAAAAAAGAAAAATCACACTCTAAAAGCCCAAACAGAAGTTTTTAATAACATACTTACTATAAACAACCAGTTATATTCAATCGTTACAAAAAGTAACATCTAGCATTATTTCATTGCAATTATCTAAAAAGCCCATGTTGGTGAATTCACATCTCAAACAGTTAAGTTCAGCAATTTACAAACAGTGCTTTCTAAATACCAGTGAGATCCAACATGGAAAATGCTAATAACTTATTTTAACAAATATGTCCTCTATTGTCCAGTTTTAAAGGCTTCATTTAGTAGTTAATTTAGTATGAGAGCTAGCACCAATTTCACTGTTTAAAATATCCATCCAAAAAGTTAACATTTTACCACAAGGAGTATAATCTTGAATTACTGTGCAATCACTTCATTCATTTCTGTTTTGCTCAGTAAAAGGCCGATTATACTGCGATTTCAGTGGCAAAATGGTTAAGAGTATAGAAATGAAACCATGAAGTTAATTACAAATTACAAAGAACAAAAAAACCATTTTACAGAAATGCAACAAATCTCTTCATTAAAAATTCACAAATTTCTGAGGCACCTGGGTGGCTCAGTTGGTTAAGCACCCAACTTGTGATTTCAGCTCAGATCGTGATCTCCTGATCATGAGATTAAGCCCCTTGTCAGACTCTGTGCTGAGTGTGGAGCCTGCTAAGAATTCTCTCTCCCTCTCTTTCTGCCCCCACCCAGAATAAATAAATAAATTTTTTTAAAAATCTTTAAGAAAACTCACAAATTTCTTTTTATACTCTCACTAAGCTAACCAAAAAGAAGTCTAAAATCAACTGAGTAGCGACATCAAATTTATAAGGGTAATGAAAAATGAAATTTCAACAAACCCTAAAGTTATAAAATTCAGATATTCTATATGTAGTGCAAATCAGTTAATATTAACTGAGGACCTGGTTTGTGAAAAATACTTTTTATGCATAATCACATTTAATCTTCAAAACTATTATAATCTCATCTAAAAAGTAAAGGACCTGAAGCTAAAAACATTTAAGATCAAATAAAAAAACTATACTCCTTAATAATACAAATAAATCTATATGTCCAACACTACATGAAGAAATTCAAAGTAATAATCTGTAAGAAAATGTACCTACAATGTGTACAGGAAATCAATTTTACACAGACGTGTAACAAAGATGATCATTAAAATAGGTCAGGTATACAAAAAGGCAGTTCACAGGACAAGATATATAAAGTCAAATTCTCAAAATCTCACCCATTTCAAAATATAAATTGTAAAACAATTTTTTAGCCTAAAATTAGGTGATACTCTAAATTGTTCAAAACCCAGAATTAATAAGGGTGTGGAGAAACAGGCATTCCCATACATAGTTGTGGAAAGAATCCTTTTGGCATTCTGGTTTTCATAAACTTTTAAACTGTAAATTTCATTTGACATAGGATTTTTACTTCCATTGTAAATATTTCCACATACTCTTTAACTGCAAACTAGAATCAAACTATGTCATCAACATAGAAACGACATTGTGGTGTAGCCATATAACAAAGAATGAGGCAGATCTAGAACTACAGACCACATTATGTAATTTTTTTTTGAAAAAAGGAAAAAGTAGGTGGACTTGTACTTCCAGGCAAGACGGTGTAATATGCACGAGTTTCCCACTGAAACTTAAAAAAAAAAAAAAAAAAAAAAATTACACAGGACATGTGTAACAATGGTTTTCAAGAACCAGACAATGATGGACAATGATCCCTGAAATTCAGAAAACAAGTAAGGTCAGTCCATGATTGCCCCAGCTTACTATCTTGAAAGACCAGGCCATGGCACAGCCCAGGTGGAGAAAATGGCCAAACTTCAAAAACTCCCTAAGAGGACATGAGTCCAAGGAGACCAAAGCAAGTAGGGTTTCTGCAGCAAAGTACCAAAGAGAGTTGCACAGAGGCAGCTCTGGGAATCTGTGGAAAATCCCCCCGAATATTCAATGCATGCACACAACTGTGTTGTGAGTAATACAGAAAATATTTTTCTTATTGTTTAAGTAGTATTTAAAAGATAATTGGCTGTTTCAACAAATAATATAGGACTTGTAACATATACAAAAGTAAAATATATGATACCAATAGTACAGAGGCCAAGAGAGAAGAAATAAGTCTTGAAGGAAGACTTAAGTTAGAGATGTATGATACAACTTCTAAAACCAGCCACCAATATAACCAGAGTTATAAGCTAATCAGTTAACAAGAGATATAATGGAATTAAAACAGTATCCATCCAAGATAGCAGAAAAAGGGAACAAAGAACACAAAGCACAAACAGAAAAACAGCAAAGTAGTTTTAAAACTAATCTTATTAGTCAAAACAAGAGAGTGTAAGTTGGATGTAAAAATGGAATTCCAACTTTATGCTATCTACAAAAAACACATTTTAAATCTAAGGACACAAATAGGTTGAAAGTAAAAGAATGGAAAAAGATATACCATGTGAACCCTATTCAAAAGAAAGCCAGATGGCTATATCATAAAAGTAGATTTTAAAGCAAAGAGTATTACAAGGATAAAATGGTCACTACATAATAAAAAAGGAGTCAATGCACAAAGAAGACATAGTAATCCTAAACATTCACGTACTAATCATAAACTTAAAAACATAAATAAATAAATAAATAAATACATACATACATACATACATACATACATACATACTGGAACTGCAAGGAGAAACTTAGACATGCACCGGTAAAAGAGGAAATTTCAATATCCTTCTCTCAATGTGATAGCACAATACACAGAAAATCAAGAAGGACAGAGATCACTTCAACAACATTATCAATAAACAAATGACATTTATAAAACACTACCCAGGAGCAGAATACACATCTCTATCAAGTGCACATAAAACTTAAGATATATGATATTTGGATCATAAAACAAGTCTCAACAAATTTACAAAGATTCAAGTCTTAAAATATGTTCTCTAGCCACAATGGAATTGAATTAAAATAATAGACACATTGGGGCATCTGTTGGTTAAGCACCCAACTTCGGCCCAGGTCATTATCTCACAGTTCATGGATTCGAGCCCCGTATCAGGTTCTGTGCTGACAGCTTGGAGCTTGGAGCCTGTTTCAGAGTGTGTCTCCCTCTCTCTCTGCCCCTCTCCCACGTGCATGTGCACATGTGCACGAGTGCGCGAGGGCTCTAGCTCTCTCAAAAACTAAAAAAAAAATTAAACGAGAAAAGTAACAAACATCTATGGAACACTCATAATATTTGGCAATTAAATAAATAACATACTTCTCATAACACATGGGGCAGAAAAATGTATTACAATGCATTCTGAACTGAATAAAAAGTATGCATGTCAAAATTAGAGAGATGCAAGGGTGCTTAGGTAACTCAGCTTGGGTAGCTCAGTCAGTTAAGTATGCATCTCTTGATTTCAGCTCAGGTCATGATTTCACGGTTCCCAAGTTCCAGCTCCGCACTGACAGTGCAGAGCCTGCTTGGGGTTCTCTCTCTCTCTTTCTCTCGAAATGAATAAACTTAAAAAAAAAAAAAAAATCTGAGAGAGGCCACGAAAGCTGTACTTAGGAGGGTAATATATAGGGGCACCTCGATGGCTTAGTCAGTGAAGCGTCCGACTTTGGCGCAGGTCATGATCTTTCAGTTCACAAGTTCAAGCCCAGATGTGCTAACAGCTCAAAACCTGGAGCCTGCTTCAGATTCTGTGTCTCCCTCTCTCTGCCCCTCCCCTGCTCACGCTCTGTCTCTCCAAAATAAATAAAAACATTAAAAAAATTTTAATTAAATAAAAAAAGGAAAATATATAGCACTAAACCTCTATGTTAGAAAAGTATCACGTCAACAATACCAGCTTCAACATAACTAAGTTGAAAAAGAACTAAATGCAAAGCAGAAGAAAATTAAAACAGTAGTTTTCAATAAAATAGGAAATAGAAAACTCAATGAAACCAAAAGCTGATTTTTGGAGACTATTAATAAAATCTATAATCTCTAGCTAGACTGACAATGAAAAAAAGAGAAAAGACACAAATGATCAATACCAGGAATGAAAAAAGTGACAGCACTACAGATTCTACAGACATCAACAGTATAAAAAGGTAATTATCATAAACAACTCTATGCAAATACACTCAATAACTTGGATGAAATGGACTAATTCACACGGAAGGCACAAATCACCAAAGTTCACTTAAGAAGAAATAGATAACCTGAGTAGTCCTGGATCTATTAAATAAACTAAATGTGTCATTTAAAACCTCCACAAAGAAAACAACATCAGGCCCACACAACTTCACTGGTGAACTGCCCAAACATTTAAGAAAGAATAGCATTTAGGTGTTCACCCTAATATCATCACTTCTATTCAGCACTGTACTAAGATATCACAGGAAAAAAACGGCATCCAGATAGGAAAGGAAAAAGTAAGACGGTCTATGTAGAAAACCTGATAGCGCCTACAAAAAAAGCTATTATATCTTAACAAGTGAGTTTGGCAAGAGTGAATAATACAAGAACAATACACAAAATATTTGTATTTTTCTCCACCACTAACTAGAAACTGAGATTTTAAAAATACCATTTATAACAGCACCAAAAAACACTGAAATAGGAATAAATATGACAAAATGTACAAAAACTGTACAATGAAAACTAAACACTGCTGGGGCGCCTGGGTGGCTCAATGGGTTAAGCATCCAGTGCCTGATTTCGGCTCAGATCATGATCTCACGGTTTGTGGGTTCGAGCCCTGCATCGGGCTCCTCACTGTCAGTACAGAGCCTGCTTGGGATTCTCTCTCTCCCCTTCCCTCTGCCCCTCCCTCATTCCTGCACACATGTGCACTCTCACTCTCTCTCAAAATAAATTTAAAAAAACCTAAACACTGCTAAAAGAAATTAAAGAAGATCTAAGTAAATGGATAAATTGTGTTCATGAGTGGGAAACTTCAACATTGTCATGATGTCAATTTACCTCAAATTGCTTTTTACATTCAAGTTACTTCCAATAAAATCCCAGCAAGCTTTTCTGTAGAAACTGACTCCTATAAAAACATGAAGGACATAGAAGAGCCAAAACAACTTTAAAAAAAAATAAAGAAAACCATGATTGCTTGATGTCAAGCCTTAACATAAAGTCACAGTAATTAAGACAGTATGTTTTTGGCATCTACATGGACAAAAATGGGTCAATGGAAAAGGATACAGTACAGAAATAGAACCACTCATACAGATAGCTGATTTTTGACAAAGGTGCAAAGCAATTCAATGAACAAAAGACAGCCTTTTCAACAGTGCTGGAAAAAGTTTAACTCCATACCCCCCAAAAAAGAAATGCACCATATTAAAAAAAGAAAAGAAAGAAAAAAAAAAACTCAAATGCAAAACCCAAAACTATGAAACTTCTATTACAAATCAAAGGAAAAAAATCTTTCTGACCTTGGGTTAGGCAAAGATGGCTTAGACAAGACATGAAAAGCACAAGCCATAAGAAGACAAAAATGGTAAAGGTCATCAGAATTAAAAATTGCTGTTCTTTAAAAGACACTACTGAGAGAATGAAATTACAATTGGCAAAAAAAAAAAAAAAAAAAAATCTATGAACCATATATCTGATAAAGGACTTATAACCAGAATGAAGGCTTCTTAAAACTCAATAGTAACCCAATTTAAAAAGTGGGCAGGCAATCTCAAGAGATACTTCACCAAAGATGATATGCAGCTGGCAAAAGAAAACACATGAAAAGATATTTAACACAACAGACATTAGTGAAATGCAAATTAAAACCACAAGATTACCACTTCACCCCCTCTAGAATGTCTAGAATCAGAAAGACAAGCATTGGAAAGGAGGCAGAAGGACTGGAAATCTCATACCCTATTGGTGGCAATGTAAAATTATACAACCACTTTGGAAAATAGTCTGCATTTTCTTAAAAAGTTAAGAACATATGTGTATCATATGATCTAACCATTCCCATCAAAGGTATTTCCCCAAGACAAACGAAAAGTTCACACAAAGACTTTTACAGGAATGTTCACAGCTTTATTTACAATAGTCAAAAACTGGAAAAAAACCAAATGTCCATCAAGAGTTGAATGATAAATTGCTGTATATCCATAAAATGTAATACTACTAAGCAATAAAAAGGAATGGACTATTGCCAGACAACACGGGTAAATTTCAAAATAATCACAGTGAAATAAGACCAAATAAAAGGGGAGTACATACGGATTCATTTAAAATTCTATAAAATGCCAACACCCTATAGTGACAGAAAGCAGATCAGTGGTTGGAGAAAGAAAGGCAGAAGGAAGGGTTACAAAAGGGCAAAATGATATGTTCATTATCTTGATTGTGATAATGGTCTCATAGATGCTGTATACTTAAAATATGTCCAGTTTATTTTATATCAAATTGAATCTCAATAAAGTTATGTTCTTAAAAGGCAAGATGTGGGCCAGTACATGTGTTATGAATCCATCTGTGTAAGTAAGCAAGGATGCTAATGTTTGATAATATACAAAATGGTAACACCTCAGAGGGAAAAAAAGCACCAAGAAAAATTTAACATAATTACCTACACCTGAGAAACAGGACTGGGATTTGGGGAGACATACCTTCCACTTTGAATTTTTTTTAAGGGCACATAGAAATATATATACAATGAGAACTCAACTACTTGTACGTATGCATGACTCCAAAGCAAAAATTCTTAACCACTGTCTCAGAAAAGTTCATAAAACAAAACTTCGGTTATTCAAAATTTATATTAAACAAAGGATAAAAAAAAATGGTTGGCAATTATTTTTACATCATTTTCCATTTTTTTTCTCCTCAAACCACTAATACAGAAACTGGTAGAACCAATAAACCATACCTGGACATCCAATCCTGAGTCTCCTCCTATCTCTGGGCCTACTCATGGTGGCTCCTGTCTGAATTCCTTCTCTCCTCACCCACTAACAGTGAACAACTCAGACTTGGGTCATTCATTCTTTTACAAAATTCCACAGGATACCTAACTATACATTTTACATCTTGCACTCTTGAGCTATTCCCGATTTCAAATCCTGCAACTACCTCAACTTACAAAATAACACTGCCAAATAAAAATGCCTTCTCCAGAAAAAGCTCTTTCTCCCCCAATGTACATAGTAGAAACTCAACAAATAAGCCTAAATATTAAAGCATGGTAAGTGGGGAGCCTGGATGGCTTAGTTGGTTAAGCATCCAACTTTTACTCAGGTCATAACCTCAGGCTCAGGTCATGATCTCATAGTTCATAGGTTCAAGTCCCGTGTTAGGCTCTGTGCTGACAGCTCAGAGCCTGGAGCCTGCTTTAGATTCTGTCTGTCTGTCTCTCTCTCTCTCTCTCTGCCCCACACTCCAATGGTGCTCTGTCTCCCTCCCTCTCTCTCTCAAAAATAAATAAAACATTAAAAAAAAAAATTTAAAGCATGGAAAAGTATCCAGTGTACTACAGGGCAGAGGACAGAAAATAAGCAAGGAAATACAAAATATTCCCTAAAGTATTCTAAAGACTATTACAAAAAATACTGTGAACAGTCACCATCACTATACTAAGGACACAGCCTCTCAAGACTACTCATATTTGAAAGGGGGAAATGTTACTGCATCCAACAAGTATTTGTATATCAGGTTTGGAGTATGTTGTGCCAGGCTTGAAAAATTAAAAAGACAGAAGACAAGGACCATGCCCAAACACGGCAGACAGGTTTGCAAACAAAAATTTTAACATATTATGCTGTTAAAATGTGCAACGATTCAAGGAAATCAAAGGCCTAAGTATTAGAACTAAGGTCTAAAGGAGTAGTTTTCCTGGCCAAAAAGTGAGGGAAAGATTCCAAATGATCTGTACTATAACAGCTATTTTCCTTTAATAGAAAGACAAACCAGCTCTTAACTTCTGACTCTAATTTGAAGCTAATTACTGAAACAAGTTTCGCTTGTTTTAAAGATCAAGATAACTGATTTCTAATGTGGCTCACTACTGACACATTTTAGTCTTCATAATCAAAAGTTAAAAAACACTTAGATTAATAAAATTATATGACTTATGTCAAATCACTTATCTGCCCACTTAAAACCATAACTTCCCCTCAGAAAATTGGGATATCATTTTTATATTCACAAGTCATGTCTGAAAGCATTTTTCATTCCCTGAACACCATTCATACCTAGTTTAGAATGTTCTCACAGACTTTCTAGAAAAACTTAGTTTTGTCTATTTAGATTGTAAATTATATAATCCAACTTTTAAAATTAAATGAAACACTTTACACTTGGGTTTTGTTAACTCTAACTTTCAAAAGCTAACTTAAAAATTTCCATTGATGGTAATAGTAGATTCAGCCATTCTGTTTTCATTAGTTGCAAACAATTTTTTCCTACCTTGACGCCAACTGCAACCTCAGTGACAATTCTGTAAAGAAAAAAAAATAGTTTCAACCTCTTATTCTTTTAATGATCACTGTTGGTCTCTAAAACTTTAGGGTAGTTAACCATTCATAAATCTTCCACTAACCATGCAAATGGAAAACAGATACACAGATGGTCAGTGACAATTCTTTGTACTATTTTAAACTCAGTTTTCTAAAAATTGCTTTCAAACTTAAGATGAAATCACTAAACTCCTGGTATTTTTTAATAACCTATTAAATACCAAAAAGAACAAAACCCCAAGAAACTATAATGCCATTTCCACAAAGCTAGTATACTTAGATTAATAGTTTAAAACTTAAAACAATTCTTTAGTTATCCTGACAGAATCAGAAAACATGAATTCCAGTGCCAACTTTTGCCGTCAATTTTCATGTTAACCTGGGGAAATAGCAAACTTCTTTAGATCTAGATTTCATGTGGAAAATTACCTCTAGATAACCTCTCGGACAACTTAAGTTTGGTGACTTTGTTCACTTTGATATGGTCTTCCCTTAATATCTTTTAAAAACACCAAACTCCAAACACTTAATTAAAATAAACTCATATCTTACAGGACTCTTCATATACTGCCACTGATTCTAATAGATGTACTTTTTAAATGATTCGTTTTTATACCCCCAAATGGGCCCAATACAGCTCTCTTTTCGCCCTCAAGGGTGCCTCCTTTCCAACAATTAAATCATTAAGAGTCTTTTCAGATGTAGAGCATTAAGTACCAGGGAGACCCCGGTCCCGGTCGTTTCCCAAAGCCCTTGCCCTCACCTCACTCAGCATTCTATCTGCACTAGGGCTCTCAAAGATGCAGCACGGTTCTGGCTTTTTGTTTTTCCCGAAACCGGTCAAAGTGGCTAAAAAAAAATGGCCCTGTGTTGACTATCTGCTCTTGTTTCTGCCATGGCTGTTGGCCTTTGCCCATGTGACTGATGCCGACCACAAACACTTGGGTTTTTCAGATGATTTAATTTCTGGGCCCTTTTGCCAAGCCTTGAACGTTTAGGCCCCCACAAAAAGGCATTTTTTTCGGTCTCCCGCCCCCACTACCAGACTCAAGTGAAAACAAAGGAGTATGACATCTGCCTTCCCCCTTCCTCCCGCCGCCGCACGCCCTCCCCGCCCCCCCCCCTTCCCCAGCGGCTCCCACTTAGCTTTCCCCCGAGCTCCCGCCACCGGCATCTCCCCCAGCCTGGGCCCGCCGGGCGAGGCCGGGCAGGTGGAGGACGGCTGGGGTGCACACAGACGCCTTTCTCCCATCCCCTAACAACCCCCACACAGGCCTCTCTCTTTGGCCACAACATTCGCTCCCACAGGCGCGGCTACCCAGGGTTCGGGTCCCAGGTTACGGATCGAAATGGCTCCTAGAGGGGGCAGGGACGGGCCAGACGTTCTGGGGTTCCCACCCCATCCCCCGCCGCCAAGTCCGTGCCCGCTCCCTCTCCGGGGTCGTCGCCCCCGCCATCGCCCCAATGCCTCTCCAGTCTACGAGCCCGCTTTCTTCTCATTTTCTCGACCAGAGCCCGCCGGGGGAAGCGAAGGGAGGGGTGTGTGCGATGGGGCGGGGGTTGGGTAACGGCAGCCCAGCCCTGGGAGGGGCCGCCGGAGGGTTTCTGGCCGACCCCGAACCGGGCCGAAGGAGGGTCCAAATCCCCTCTCACACACTTCCTTCCCGGCCCCATTACATACCCGTCCATTGCCGAACCGGACAAAGCTTCGCTCACAAGAACCGAGCCACGCAGCCAGCGAGACACACAAGCGGCTAGAAAATGGCGGCCAGGGCCCGACGGAAATTGCCGAAGGTGTCGGAGCGCACGGGGCAGCGCGCGGCAGCGGCGGCGGCGGAAAGAGCCGAGCGCGCCGGCGCCCGGCTGCGGGAGGCGAGCGGCGGGGCGCGGGGACGAGGGGGAGTGGGCGCCGTCGCCGCCGCCTCTTCCTCCGCGCGGCCGCGCGCCTGGGGCCCTCCGCCCTCCGCCCTCCGCCTTGTGGGCCCAGGCCTGCTGCGGTGGAGCAGGGCGGCCTAGCTTCTTTTTGCACGCGCCTCTGAGAAGTCCCTGATGTCTGTCTTTCTTGGGCAGCGTGGATGGAACACCTCTCAACCCTTCACACCCATTGCCCTGGATCTCACGGGGGTGGTCCCAGAACTGCACGACTGCCACCAAGCAGCCTCCACTTTTAACTCCAAACCAGGTCCCAACTTGGCCACCCTCGACCTACTTGGGCAAAGGAAAAACCATTTTATAGCTGTCCTCCTACGCCATCTTTTATTTGCAGACCCTCTCCATCCTCTCAAACACACACACACACACACACACACACACACACACACAAAACCTTTACCCCACTAAATGAAACCATTGCTTTGTACAAATCAGACTGAACCTAGATTTTTGCTTCCAGACCCTTGTAGTTCCCTGCCAACTGGGAGAGAATGTAATTCTCACCTCAGCTAATGATAATGAGCACTTACAGGAAACAGTCACAGTACCTTGGATGGAAAAGAACACAGGTGGAGCCTTGTAATAAAGAGTAGGTATGAAAAATGCAGCGATAGTTAGGATCTACCATTTGGGAGCTCGAAAGGGAAAGTGGGGATGAGAGTGGTGCCTCAGTCTTCATTGGTTAGGGATGGAAGGAACATTGAAATGGGCCACACAAATTGACTCCCTTTTCTGTGTATCTCACAGTCTTCATTTTAATTCTAATAGTATATTGGACCTTTCCTTTAACATGTTTTTCAGGGGCTCGACAAAATTTGAACAAGCATCCATTTTGGGGAAATGTGCTTAGTGGGGTGACTCTGGCCAGCAACTTACCGTCTTCTCCATCACCCCGAACTACAACACACACACACACACACACACACACACACACACACACACAGGACAAGTATTCTCTGTATTTCTCCAGTTACTCTCAGTGCCCACTCTGGGTCTATACCTCCCACATGCAACCCTGTTACTCCTTTATTGATTGGTATTTCACTGCACTAACCGGTACGTTCTATACAATTCATAAAATAATACTATTTTTAAGGTGGACAGACCTTAAAGAGCATCTTGTCCAAATATTTTCTATAGAACTCTTAAAAGTATACAAATGTTATTTACCTCAGCGGTTGGCAATCCTTAAAAAAAATCTATTTCGGGAGCGCCTGGGTGGCTCAGTCGGTGAAGTTGGGGTCATGATTCCGTTGGGGTCATGATCTCACGGTTTGTGGGTTTGAGCCCCGCATTGGGGTCTGTGCTGACAGCCCAGAGCCTGGACCCTGCTTTGAATTCTGTGTCTCCCTCTCTCTCTGCTCTTCCCCGCTCGTGTTCTGTCTCTCTCTCTCTCGCTCTCTCATTCAAAAATAAATAAATATTTTAAAAAATCTATTTCCAACAATGTCTTTGCCTTCACCATTGACTTACAATATATAAAGGACCCATTATCAGTCCTATCACTTTTCATATATTTGTGGTGTTGTACATGTATTTTCCCTCAACAATTAAATATGTAAGCTCCCAAAGGACAGGAACTCTAGCATAATTTTCTATATTCTCCATATTGACTCAATCAATATTGATGCATGGTCAAAGACAAACTGTCTCCATGAGGGGAAGCTTGTCCTTAAATGGCAAAAGATGTTATAATATTCACAAAACCACGTTTTTCTCTATTTTTTCTCCTAATAAAGTACAAGAGTATGAACAAATAATAGTCAATATGATTGTTTATTTAAACCCTCCACTTTCTAGAAAAGATTTAAAGTTCTTTACAAGTCAAGACATATAAAATACTAGACGAAATATCAAAGTCAAATAAGAAGGAGTAAGACAAATGGACAAAAATATAACATGGAGTCAAAAAGAGGCTAATGTAGCAATGTATATCACAAAAACATGTTGATCAAAAACTAGTTTCAGATTTGAGCTCTTTCATTTAGCAGCTGTGTGACATTAGGTATGTTCACTAACTCCTCCAGGAAAAAGTTTCTGTTACTGAAAATATGGGATTTATTACTGAAAATGAAAAAGGGATTTAAAATAGGGACTTCATCCTAGATGGTTGTGAGGTCCAAATGCCTTAATGTATGTAAAGTATCTCTCTAGTTCAGTGATGGGTTATGGTAAATATTCAATAAAGACTGCTATCATCATAGTTCTTTTACTTATTAACTGTTATTCACTCGACAAGAAACCGGTAACAAATTTAGCTCTTGGATTGTTAACAATCAACAGTATTCATATAAATAAATCGATATAGAGATTTTCACAAAGGTTAAAGATGTCATTGAAGTAATTAGATTGGCTGGTATCTAGTGGAATAAATCTGGGAAAATATCATAGATAAGTTTTGAAACCTCATCCAAATCTAAATTTACATGATTTTTATGAGTTAACCATGAGACAGATTATTAATCTCAACATTAGCACATGGCCAACCTTTGTAATATATGACAAGATTATATTAGTGTTTATGGATTCCTAAAAAAAAAAAGGCAATAAAAAGTGAGTGCCTGTACAGTATTATTTTCATACCCATATCTTTTTTCAGTGTAACAATTTGTTCTTTCCCTTCTGAGTGGTAAATGTTTTGACCTTTTACAGAGATTTACACTTATGTGAACAATGATTAAATCTAAATTTCAGTGTATGCTAAGACAAAACGAGGTCTAATATGGATGCAATAAAAGTAGGAAATAGAATCTTGTTCATAATGTCCTGATTTTATTCCTGTCTCCTCTCATCTGCATATAGTACCAAAGGCTTCCTTTAACGTTTTCATAAAGCAGTTTCTTCTTATGAGAAGAGAGAATAATAATGTGATCAGTTAGATCATTTATTTTTTTGATATGTATCTTTGAATAGGTGATATAAATTCAAAATAGATAAAGTAAATTCCAAAGGTATAAAAGCATATACAAAATGCCCAGAAAGGGTAAATACCTACAGACAAAATGGGTAATAATTGTAAATTAACATAGGTTTCTTTTTAGGCTGATGGAAATGTTCTGAAACTAGATTGTAGTGATAGTTGTACATATACCAAATATACTAAAATTTATTGAATTATATACTCAATATTGGTGAATTTCATATCATATAAATTATATATCAATAAAGCTGTTACAAAAAGAAAAAGCACCTATTTCTTCTCCCCAGCTGCTGTGTTACAGAAGCAACCCACCTTACCAGTTTATTGCATAATGTTCTAATGCATAAATTGATTAGATACATAGTATCTGTTTTTATTTCAAAGCAATAACTACAGTACACACTTCTGCAACTTATGTTTCAACTTTAAAAATATGTCATAGAAATCTTTCCTTATTGGTACATTTAGAACTGTCTCTTTCTTTGTATATGGCTGCATAATATTCCACCAAATGAGTAAATCATGATGTATTTCACTGGATCTCATTGATGAACATTTAGGTTGCCTCCAATTTTAGTATTTACAAATAATTCTGCAATCAATATTTGTCTTTCTAAGTCATTTTATACTACAAACTAAATTCCTGGGTAGAATGCATTTTTAAATTTTAAAAAATACTATCAAATTGTCTTTCAGGTTAGTGAGCCCTTGTGGGGAAATATTAGCAATTCCTATTGTAAGAAAGAGGGCTGATTTCCTTAATATATAAGGAGTTACTACAAATAAAAAAGTCAACAGCCAAATAGAAAAAATAAGTAAAGCATACAAGTAGAATCTGAACAAATATTACAGAAAAATAAAAACAAAAATAAATGCTCAGCCCCACTTACAATAAGAGAAATTAGAGATAAAACTGTACTCAGGTACTCTTTTTCACCTGTCAATGCCCATCTATCTCCTTCCCTAGGAAACATAGCACAAAGCTTCCTGACTACTGAGAAAAAGGATTCCTTTCAAAACTATCAATCTGTGTGAAAATAGAATAAACATGCTTCTAAATACACTAAATTTATATGTCAAAAAGTTTGTTCCCTATGCATTTCTTCTTTGATATCTTCTGGAAGATGTATTTCCCAATGAGGGAATATATCAGTAAAGAAAATATGGTATCCTGGAAGCCAGACATCCAACGTGTAAGAGAGGAGAAATAAATTAGATATTGATCAAAGAACACTCAGGCCAACAGCTACACAGCTATATAGCAGTTCTTGGGTTCCAATATGATAGGAGACCAGAGGGCCCCAGGAAAGATGTCTCTAAGACAAAACAAAGAACTTATATAGACCAAAAATGTCTGACTATATTGAGCAGTTTTGTAATGCTGTTGGCAAGCATAGGGTAAGAAATTAACTCAGATAAGTAAAAAGTTGTAAGGAAATAAGTCACAGTGCACTCTATGGATCAGTTGTAAAAAATAGCTATGTCTTCACACAATGTGAGCACTGAATATTAACAAAATTAATATTATGAAACACTATCATGAGAGGATAGAAGAGAAGTATGGATGTGTGCATGTGTGTATGTGTGTGTGTGTGGTGGGAATATGAATTCTCATACTCCAAAGTAGAAAGTCAACAGATAATGTCTAGAATTGATAGGTGAGAAAATAGCAAGTGAGTATATTATTCAGAAGCATAGAGGTAAATACCAGAAAAATCAGGGAAAAGAGTTCAAAGTGGTTGTTTCTGGGGCATGGTACTTGGGGATAAGGAAAGGGTGAGACAGAAGAGTATAGTTTTGGTTTTGTTTATTTTGTGATAAATCTTCCAGAACTATTTACTTGTTAAGCTTTGTGCATGTGTTACTTTGATAAAAATACATTTTACATTAAAAAACGAAAGGATTAGATGGCAGTGAGCAAAGGACTGTCTTTGCACAAACATTGCCTCTTTTGTATTCAGCAAAAGTGACTGCTTATCTACATGCTCACTGAAAAAAGCTCAGCATAGCTGGCTGTCCTTCCTATACTGTGCATATAATAGAGATTATTCTTGGAAGAGAACACAATAGTTTGAGTGGATCAGCAGTTTTTAGAATGATCATGCATAAAGAACTAAAGTAGGGAAGAGAATGAGAAAAGTAAAGAAAAATACACAGAAAAGTAAAAGGTGAAAAAACATGCTATATACAAAGGAAACAACATCATTTTGCTTTAAAATATTGTAAACTCTGAAATGTTATAAATATATTATAAAATCCGCATTATGATTCACGTAGCTTTATGTAAATAGCCACATAAATGATAACTGACAAGTGATTTGCAAATAAAAATGCAGGTTTTCAGCTCATTCCTGGAATGAGTAGCTCTTCCTGACTAAATTCTTCTTTGATAACTTCACAAAGAAAGAAACCAAATAACAGATGGAAACCATCGGCCTTTTCAAAATCTTTTAATATTTCTAAAGTTTTCTAAGTAGTTTGAATACATTTGCTCCTTAACACTGGAAATGAAAAACCGAGAAATGAGAGCTGAAAATAGTTCAGATTTGGTTAAATCTCTTAATTATTTTACAATAGATGTCTCTCTTGGAGCATTGTCACCTCCGTCCATGATCCCCGGACCCCCTACACCCACTTTCTATTAGAGAAACAAAGTGGCTTTTTAAGAAAAGAAAGAAGAATATGATTTTGTCCTTATTTAATATTCACAATGAAGTATGTTTACCAAATTTGCAAATGACAGATAACCTGTGTCAGGAAGATAGAACCCACATTCAAGATGATATTGAAAGGAATGTAAGGTCTCATATTTAGGTTAAAAGAAACAGCTAAAGGGGTGCCTGGGTGGCTCAGTTAGTTAAGTGCCCGACTCTTGGTTTCGGCTCAGGTCCTGATCTCACGGTTCATGAGTTCAAGCCCCCCATGCGGCTCTGCACTTACAGCGCAGAGCCTGCTTGGGATTCTCTCTCTCCCTCTCTCTCTCTCTGCCCCTCCCCTGCTTGCATTCTCTCTCTGTCTCTCTCAAAATAAATAAATAAACCTTAAAAAAAATAAAGAAACAGCTGCAAAACACTCTACACATTAGGGGATATATGGTTTGATGACAGAACCTCTAAAGAAATCATAAAGCATCGAGCAAAAACAATTACGATCTTAGGATTTGTTAATGGAATGAAAGTATTCTACTCAAATTTTGCCCATAGATTATGTTTACTTAGAATAAGTGCTAAGAAAACAGTAATCATTAGACCGGTATATTTCTGGAGGGCATTATTGTTGGCAGCTCAATGTTTCTTCTCTTCTCTACTGTGGAGTAGTTGAGCCTTTATTTCCAGCTTCATGGAGAAGCCAATCAAGGTAATCATTGGCCTTCCATAGTGATAGTTTCGGGTAATTCTTAGTTAAGGCCAATCAGAATATGGCATTCCTTTGAGCCCAGGGATTGGTTCAGGAGTGGGTCTATCAGCATGAAATTTGCTATCATTTGATGAGGGTAATAATCATCATCTCCCTCTTGATGGACACAAATGCGGAGGTATGCAGCTCTGATCATTGCAAACAACCACACTATAATCACAAAATGAACTTACCTAAATGTAAAACCTACAGAAAGACAGAAAGAAACTTTTACCTCCCAACAATCTATTTTGAGTAGGAGATAGGAAGACTCTTTTTAAATGTAGGTAAGGTCGTGTCACTCTTGTGCTCAGACCCCTGAAATGGAACCTGATTTCACTCTGAGTAAAAGGCAGGATCCTTATAAAAACTTATAATCCTAGATGATCTGGTCCCCTGTCCTCTGTCTTCAATCCTGATGACTTTCCCCTTCGCTCGTTCTTTCCCATGTGCTAGCCTTTTTTGCTGTTCCTGGAACATGCCAAGCACTGTTTTTCCTTAGGGCCTTCATTTAAACTGTTTCTCTGCTCTTCCTGCAAATACTTTTGCCTACTTCCCATGCCTCCCCCAATTCTCTCTTCTTTAAGCCTTTATTCAAATCTCAGGGAGATGCACCCTGATCACACTACTAAATACAGCCACCTGCCACCCTGCTCCAATCATCTCAGTCCCCTTTTCCTTGCTCTACTCTTTTTATTAAAGGCACTTACCACATTCTAATGTACCATGTAGTTTATTTTTTTATATGTATTGCTTACCATCTGTCCCCCTCTCATTGGAATATAAGCTCTAGAATGGCAGTTTGTTTTGGCCTCGATGTATTTCAAGCACCTAATACAAATGCCTGGCACAGAGTAGATGCTTCTCAAGCATTTGCTGAAGAATGAATGAGGAAGGGATCTGCTGGATCACCTAGTTTCTGAAGACTGACTCTAGTAGACTTGCCAGTGATGTGAGCCAGGGTGATTCCTTTATTGCTTTATACATTTAGAGTAGGAACGTCTTTTTTAGACAATCAAAAGCAAACTAGCTATTAAAATAGCAAAGGATGGGGGTTCCATATCAGAAAAAGAATGTTTGAAGGAGTTGGAGATGTTGACCCTGGGGAAAACCAGTGAAGAACATGTTAGTCGTCCTCAAATAAGTGAAGGGCTGTCATGTAAAAAGAGGACTTAAGCATATTATTTATTGTTCCACAAAGTAGAAGGGATTAAAGTTATAGAGAGGCAAATTTCAGCTCAGTGCAAGAATGAACCTTCTAACAATAAAACTGCCTCACAGTGGAATGAGCGGCCTCATGCTTTAGTCAGCTCTCTGTTATATGCTCAAGCAGAGGCTGAATGTATCCATCAGAGAGAGGATGTAAGAGATCACTGCACAGGGCAGTGGATTGAACTAGGTGATTTTTTGAGTCCCTTTCTACTACTGAATTTGGTATGAAGTGTTTTGATGGGGGCACTTATAGAATATTTGCTTAGCCCCAAAATACATGTTCTTTCTCTGTGAACTCTCTCTCTCAATTCCTTGACTCTCTTCACATGATGGGCTTTCAGCAGCCATATTTGTAATGCGAGAGCCCAGTTCCTATGGCCATAGCTAATTAGGCCAAGAATGGGCAGCCTAGCAAAGTATGTCAATCAAATTCTTCCACCTAGAAACTTAGATACAGGAGGAAAAACTCTCAGTCAGTGTTCTTAAGTGATTAGAAAGGCAACACCCTAACTCAGAAGTACTAGACAACTATATTCTACCGTGTGAGTTAGGAGTGGAGGTAACTGGTCTGCATGAAGGAATAAAAGATTGAAGCTGATACAAAGAGAGAGCAACACTAACAAAGCCTATATTGCCTGTCTATCAGGCTTTCCAGTTTCTAGGTCCAGTTCTTCCTAAGGTGTAATGATGTTCTCACCCATGAGTCTAACTAACTCTTTTCACTTTCTTTCTCTTTCTTTTCTGTAAGCCATTCAAGTTGTTTCTATTACTTGCAACCAAAGGGTTATAATCAGTAAACACTTTATTTTGTTTTTAACTACTGTATCTCTGTACAGGATCCCCATTTATAAACTAAATCTTCTATCATTTATATAAAATGGGTAAAAATAAGATTCTCTCTTATTACATATTACATATATACATGTACATATTACTTATTAATTGAAACTGCATACACTGTCAATTAATTGAAAAAAACAAGTTGTATGACATTTCTTTTAATGTATCAGTTGCCTAACTATCATTTCTATCATGTTAATACTTGACATAAAGCTTTAAAAACTGTGATAACAGTTCTATTATGTTGAGTATTTTGGGACTTAACAAATGCACTGTATATTTCTATTTGGGTACCTTAACGTTATTATTGCTATTATTATGCCCTACTCACTTGGTAGTATTTTCTGTTCTTGTCCTTTACTTAGCTTTTTTATTCTTTCAGGTTTAGCTGTTGGTGGTACTGTGAACATGATAAAACAGGTGTTATCTAAACGTTTTAAAAAACTGGGAGTGACACATAAGTGCAAGAGTAGGGAGGAAGGGCTTTTTCATTGATGCCATTTACCAATAACTGGGAGCAGTGACTACTAAGGTTACTCCCCCACCTCAAGTGTTGGGGTCCAGGAAGGGATACATAAAGAAACAACCAGAACCTTTTGGCTAGGTCTCCACCAAGAGAACTGATCTCACAGAAGTCAGATTTGGCCCCTAAGTAAATGGTTTCACCTCTACCAGTCTCCCCTCCCTCAGTGCATGGGAACAGAGTCTCTTTGGGAGAAAAACTCTGATTTGTTATGTTTGTTGATTTTCATGACATAAATACTTCCACAAGGTCGATTTCAAGCTACAAATGTGACTAAACATGGAAAAAGTGAGCATAGTTGGCTCTTGAGGGCATGTTCAAGCTGGCTCTAGCACACCACTGAGATAGGCTGCCTTGTATCTAGAACCCACTGCCAAAGACAGTTAGCCTCAGGCAGTGCCTTCTGTCTTGAATGCTCTTCTTCACATTTTTTAACTTAATGTTTATTTACTTTTGAGACAGAGAGTGTAAGTTGGGGAGGGGCAGAGAGAGAGAGAGACAGAGAGAGACAGATACAGAGAGACTCTAAAGCAGGCTCCAGGCTCTGAGCTGTCAGCACAGAGCCCAACGCAGGGCTTAAACTCACAAACCGTGAGATCATGAGCTGAGCCACCCAAGCACCCCTCTTCTTTACATCTTTACAGGGTTTTCTCCTTTATTTCATTCAAGTCTTGCTCAGAAGACTTCATTCAAGTCTTGCTCAGGTAGGCCTTCTTGGAGAGTTCTATTTAAAATACCAACTCTAAATAAATAAATAAATAAATAGGCGGCTGTATCCCATCACTCCATTTCCTTCCTCATTTTCTCTTCTTAGGAATTAACAGCCTAACATATTGTGTATCTATATGTTTAGTTGATTATTATTTGTCTCATCTCCCAAAATGCAACTGACAAGAGAGCAGTGAATTTGCATTTTTTGTTCTTTGCTGCCCTCCCAACACCTAGAACAATGCCTGACACAAAATACATAGTCAACAAATAATTATGGAATGAATTAATGGATAGACTTTGTTAAATCAAGTGGCAATCGTCTCTACATCCTAAGTGCTTAGCACAGTCCCTGGACCAGAATTGGCACTCAATAAAAATGTTTGAATATATGAATAAGTAATTACATAGATATATGAGACAAATGAGCAAGAGTGGGAAGTTAGAAGAAAGTTCATTTAGGAACACTGTATTTCTAGTGATATGCCTGCATACCAGATGGCAAATCTGTTCTTCCTTATCCTGTTTCATAGCATGGAAGACTGACATACAGAAAAACAAGTTGACTTTACCTACATACACAAGATGTGCTGTGTTTCTGTAAGGCTAGTAGGTCAACTCAGAAATGAAAGTTTGGATTTGAACCAGTCTGATGTAATGGAAAGAGCGATGGACTGATAATTTAGGAGAGTTTGCTCCTCCTCTAGCTGCCTAAACTGAGTAGGATGAATCATTTAACTTTTTTTCTTACATTAGGTAAAATATCCCATTCAAACAAAGTAATTTTCTATTCCAAAGGTTTTCATTCATGTTGTTGTTAGTGAGCTAAAGTTACTTAACTAATCCTAGTTTAAACATATATATATAATATAGCTTACTATATGAAATATAAGATATTCATTCATTCATTGAACAAATATGTATTATTCAATAAACATTTATTTATTCATAAACATTTATTTGACCACCCTATTTAATAGCGTAAACTGTCCCCTTCACACACCTGATCCTTTTCACTCTACATTCATTTTCTCGTAACATCTTCCAAGCTAGGAAATATTTTCCTCATTTATTATGTTGATTTTTTATTTTTTTTCTTCCCCCACAACTTCCTCCCGCTGGCAACTCACAAGGGAAAAAACTTACTTTGTTCACCAATGTATCCTAAGCACTCAGAAGAGTACCTGGCACTCAATAAATATTTATTAAATGAATGAAATTTATACTCTCTCTGTTTCAGACACGATTTTGGGGACTAGAGATACAGTAGAGAACAAAACAAAGACTCTGCTCTCAAGGAACTTACATTCCAGGGGGAGAGACAGAAAAAAAATTATATATATATGTGTATTTCAGAAAATGATAACTGCTATGTAGAAAACTAGCAAGGCAGGGTAGAACGAGGGTAATAGATGAGAATTGAGTGATATGTTTCAATAGGGAGATTAGGAAAGGCCATTCTGATAAGATGACATTTAAGCAGAGACTTAAAAGAAGATAAAGATAGCAGAATGAGCCTGTAGGCTTGGTAATCCAGACCCATAAAGATGCAGAAATACATTCACTGTGGCTGTTTAAAATTTTTGAAAATTAAGTTATCTAATGTGTGTTTATTAAAAAACTACCATGTTTCAATCTCTGTGCAAGCTACTGAAAACAAACAAGCAAACAAAAAAATCCAACTGTCCTCAGCCTCAAGTAATTAGACTTCTGGTAGAGAGAAGATATGAGGAAATCAGTCATTAAAATTCGGTGCAAAAAACCCCAGAAATTCAGTGCAGTACCAGCACAACTAGGTAAAGCACAAAGGAGGTCTCCACCACAATTTTTCCTTTTTAATGTAAGCTGGAGAGGGTTGAAGATACACGATCAGGATTTCTGGGTGGTTGAAGCTTTAACTGTTAGGTTGCCAATAGATGAGGCTGGAAAGGCATCACTGATATAGAAACAGCATTTGCAAATCAGGGAGTCAGAAGAGAGAATAAAGTGCTCAGAACCGGTACACAGAGAGATGATAATAGTGTGGAAGATTTGGGTGTAAGAAATGGAGAGTGAAGAGGAAACCTGATCCTCAAATGTCTGTGTAAGACATGCTGATGAGTTTGAACCTTAAGGGAAATGCAGCAGGGAGTTGTTGGAAGGTTTTAAGCAGAGGAGGACATGAGGTCTTTATAAGATACTTGGGTAGAGATTTAGGGTACACATTGAAATTTTAACTTTTTGAAGTCATAAGACTTTCTTAAAATTGTTATCTATTTGCCACATTTGATATCTCAAAAGGGAAAAAAGCAAATACAAAGAATTTATAGTTTCTCTTTAACATTGAAATACATAAGGGATACTTAAGCTTCAAGATATTTATGTTAAAATTAATCTTTCAGGACACTTAGTATAGCCTGGAAACTATCTTTGATATGAAGCTTCTTTAATAGGCCAATAAGATATTTTCCCACCTAGAGTATTCCTGATAATATGATAATATTGCCTTGATTTTACCTTGGTTAATGGGCTAATGGACTTGCTTTTGATATTAATTAGAAAAAGTTTATTTATATCTCACAAAAAGTTATCTTGTTCTCACATTTTCAAATGCAGAGAGTTTTGTTAAGTTTGGGGAGGAATAAACAAAATCTTGTCCTTTGAAGGGTAGAAGACTTTGCCACCCAAAACATGCCACTTTGGCATAAGGATGATTTTGAGCTGAAGGCAATCGAAAAAAAGCAAATATGAAAAAAAGCTCTCATCCTATTTATCTAAAAGCAAGACATGAATTTACAAAGATGCCCTTCCTCCCCCTCCCCCAGGAAGAACACATAAAGAACAACTTTAGCCCCTTATCAGCCTGGAGACAGCACCTGAGGAATCTACATAACAAACTTTACTAACCAGCCTTTATCTACCATTAGTTTCCCAGATAGTTGTCTTCCCATGATTTGAGCCCTAGAATCTCGAAGTATTTTCCCTTTGTCTTGCAGCTGCTCTAAAAAAATTATTATTGTATTGTTATAATGCTAAACCCAAGGTCTAGCCACCCCTTTGAGTTACTAATCCCTGAGTTTCTCTCAGATACATGTGAAATATACATGTTAGTAAACTTCTGTTTGTTTTTCTCTTGTTAATCTGTCTTTTGTCTGTCTAATTTACTGGGTTCCAGTTGGAGAACTTATGGTAGGCAGGGGAAGTGGTTTTCTTTCTCTTTTTCTTTTCTTTTTCTTCTTCTTTCTTTCTTTCTTTTTTTAATCTTTCCCTGTATCCCATTGGGCACAAGTAGTTAAAAAGAAGATGCCAATCTGATCATTCAGATGTTATATGTGCTATGGAATGCTTTGTGACCAATTAGGGTATATTTTAAGATAGGTTTTAATAGTTTATACAATATATCTTTGGACTTTCTTGTACTCATGTCAAGTATGGCCACATCTTCTGGAACTCCTTCCCAATATCACTAAAAAGACAAAAAAAAAAAAAAAAAGGAAAAAAAGAGAACTTAAAAACTACAATAAAACCTTTCAAAATACTCCTCACAATATTCTGATTTTGTGTGATTTAGAACTTCTGAGATTGAGTTAAATTGGAATAGAGTTCATCTTTGTCAAAAATAATTCCTTGCTTATGAACAGTACAATTTAATTGTATTAGTGTTAGCAGAATGTTTAAAATAATGTAGATTATCAACTGCTTCTAAGCACCTTCAATACCCTCAAGTACTTTCAGAAGTAGTTAATTTGCATACAGTTGATATGCTAATTATAATTAATCTTTGAATAATTCTTATCTATTCGTTAAATCAGTCCCCCAAGGATTTTTATTAGTCAACATATTGTTAGCTGTAAGCTTGAGTTGCTTAAGACTTGATAGCTGAATGAGTACTGCAAAATTGTGACATGTTTTCTGCCCTTTATCTCTGTCAAATGAACTTGGATAATTTCTTTTTCTTTAGTTACTATTCCAACTTGTTTGGTACCTCTTTGTTTAGGATGCAACACCATTATGTCTGCTGAAAATATCCATCTCCAGTGTAATTTTAAAAAAAAAGTGTTTATTTGAGAGAGAGAGCATGAGTGAGGGAAAAGGCAGAGGGGTGGGGGCGGTGAAGAGAATCCCAAGCAGGACCCATGCTGCCGGCACAGAGCCCGACAAGGGGCTCAATCCCATGGACTGAGATCATGACCTGAGCTGAAATTAAGAGGCGGCGTTCAACCAACTGAGCCACCCAGGCAGTGCTACGGTGTAATTTTTGAAGACATAATTATTAACAAAACTAAGAAAAGTATGGTTTCCATCTTACGGGGTTCAGGACATGGTATCCCAAAATATGAGAATTCGGCATTTGAATGTCTTAAGCTGGAGGATTTTGAGAAAAGGGCAGAAGAAGGAAGATGACTTGCCACCATCGTCCTTACCCTTCTTCCCTGAAACAACTCATGAAACTCCCATGTAAAAGATATTCTTCCTGTACAAGGAAGAAGGGTGACATTCTTATAACCAGAGATGGGGAATTTGAGGTCCAGAAATCTGTACAAACCTTGTTAAACTTATGCTTATCTTGTAGTTACTTCTTCACCACTTGCTACCCGAACCCAAACCCCTATATCTTTACCAATTCTTCACGAATTCATTGTTTCATTCTTCAAAAAGGAACACCTTCCTACTCTGGTCTTTTCTTTAGGTCTTCATTCTCCTGTGAAGGCCCCCGTGTACACGTAAAATGTCAATAAAATGTGTATGCTTTTCTTCTGTTAATCTGTCTTTATCAGTTTAATTGTCAGACTCAGCCAGGGATCCTAACAAGGTTGAGGAAAACTTTCCTATTCACATCTCATCAGCTCCCAGTATAATCTAAAATTAAAAAATAAAAAACAAAACACAAACTAAACCTTGCCCGACACATTTTCCTATACTTGGAAGCATTTCATTGAAAAAAAAATGTGGTGCCCCAGCTTTGCTGTCATCTTAAACACAAATTTAATATGATTGGTTAATCCAGCATTAGCTCCAAAAGTGACCAACCTGACAAATTTTTTTCCAGATAAGGTTCTGGACCAGAGGAGAACTGAGAGCCAGCATTCACCTTTCAGAACAGATGCCTATCAGTTTTGGCACAGGGTTGTTACAAGGGTATAATAGTTCTGGAATGCACACATGTTTCTGGTTATACAGTCTCTCTTAGAAAATTTACATGTGCTATCACAGTACTCTAATGTTTGAAAATGTCGTGCCCTTGTTATTTGAAAATGACAGTGCTGAGCTGTGCTTTGTGTTGTTTATTTGAAGGCAGTGAAAGGTCAGAGATCCAGTCGCTCTTTTCCTTCTGCTCTTCTTGTAAAAGGTAGCATTCATCCTCAAGGAGGATGACTCAGAATAGAGTTACCTATTGAATGCTTTGTATGTATAAGGCATATGATAGGCAGTCAGGAGATACAGAGGGATCAGTCTGAATCCTGCCCTTTAGAAGCTATCATGGGGCTTTCCTGCCTCTGAAGGTGAACTTGTCAGGGATCATTAATGTCCAGTCCTAGAAACTGAAATTCTCATGATCTACCCTGCTTCCAGATCCTACGTCTGTATTTCCTGCATTTGTACATCTTGCATTAACCTGTATGTGAAATTCAGTCCCTTGTGTAGTTGACCTGATAAATTAGTTTCCACTAAGTCTTTGTGAGAATGTCCCTGAATATTTAGCGATGACCGTGGAGAGTTGTTATATTGTATTGGGGTTAGACATCAGTAGCCCCTCTCTCTTCCTTCCTTCTTTCTTCTTGTTTTTGTACTCTTTCCTTCTCTGTTGAAGCAAACCAAAATTTCCTCCCTCTCTCATGCATATCATTTTAGTGAGCATCATTTATTGCCTCAATATACATTTGGGGGTCTCACTCACAACTCCAAGAAATAATTCTTCCAAATAATACTATACTTTGTTCTTCCCAAGAGAACCCTTGGGGGACTGATTTTACCTCTCCCCCTTATAGGAGATGAGAGAGAAGTTTTAAAAGGTGGATTTTGATTATCTAAAGAAAGCTTTGAATTGCTACTCAGAAAAACTCTGAAACCCTACCCTGTCAACTCAATGCAACAAAAACTGAATTAGAACTTCAAACTGTCATCTTCTCTTTCCTACACCTGAGCGGTTGGACACCACTAGGCAAAAAATCTCCCAGTCTTACAGATGCTGCCGCCATAAAATCATAATTTCAAACTGCAGCCGGATGCTTGGCTTCTCCTACTAATCCCTTGAGCTTCCTTTCCCTCAACTACTACTCCAAATCTGTACAAATCTCATCCAATTCTCCACTCACTTTCAGCCCACTTTCATTGACAAAACTTAGGCCATTGTGCAGAAATTCTCCGAATTTTCAGATCTCTCACCTACAAAATAATTTATATAAACCATTCACGTGTATTCCTTTCCTCTACTTTTGAGCATGAAGGGTGTCTCTTCCAGTTCCTTGATGCTATACCATCTGGGCCCTTGATCCATCAATTACTCCCTCACCTCTATCATTAAACTTTGTTTAGGGCTAGGCATCTTTTTTTTTTTTTTTACTTTCATTCTTTTTTTAATTAATTTTTTAAAAATTTGCATCCAAGATAGTTAGCATATGGTGCAACAATGATTTCAGGAGTAGATTCCTTAATGCCCCTTACCCATTTAGCCCATCCCCCTTCCCACAATCCCTCCAGTAACCCTCTGTTTGTTCTCCATATTTATGAGTCTCTTCTGTTTTGTCCTCCTCCCTGTTTTTATATTATTTTTCTTTCCCTTCCCTTATGTTCATCTGTTTTGTCTCTTAAACTCTTCATATGAAGTCATATGATATTTGTCTTTGACTGAATAATTTCACTTAGCATAATACCCTCCAGTTCCATCCACATAGCTACAAATGGCAAGATTTCATTCTTTTTGATTGCTGAGTAATACTCCATTGTGTGTGTGTATATATATATACCACATCTTCTTTATCCATTCATCCATTGATGGACATTTGGGCTCTTTCCATGCTTTAGCTATTTTTGATAATGCTGCTATAAACATTGGGGTGCATGTGTCCCTTCAAGACAGCACACCTGTATCCCTTGGATAAATACCTAGTAGTGCAATTGCTGGGTTGTAGGGTAGTTCTGTTTTTAGTTTTTTGAGGAACCTCTATACTGTGTTCCAGAGTAGCTGCACCAGCTTGCATTCCCAGGCATATAAGTTTTTATTTCCTTGTTTGTTTGTGTGCTTGCTTTTTATTTTATGGTAACACTGTGCCCACCAGAATATGTTTACCTCACAATGGTTAAAATACAAAATGTGAACTTCATAATTCCAACATTTTATCCTTACTCTTAGCAAAACTGTTAATCTGTATTGTGAAATATTTCATACATACTGTATGCAGATGTTCATAAACAGTTTAGAGAATGTTAATGAAATTAAGACCTTCTGGGTTAACAAATAATGGCCAAGATCCTGAGTAAATCCCTGATAGCAACAAGGTTCACCAGTCTGGACATCTGGCTCAGCTATACTGGGGACATGATCCTTGAGCTACAGCAGAAATAATAGCCTCAGGAAGTAGGCCATGCTATGTTTTCTTTTTCTAAGATTTCAGCGTTCTATCTCCAGCTTTCAGGAGTACATCAGACTGAACATACTTCTGTACAGTGATATCAGGGTTCTCAACTAATATAGCAGCAGTACCTGGAGGGGAAAACAGAAACTTCCCTAACAAAGAGTCCAGACAGGTCTACCACGGTTAATAATCTGGGCTAGGCTCATGAGCATCCTTGGCCATTAAAGAGTAACTGGAACCTGACTTGCCCTCCTACCATTAAAAACAGCAACAACAACAACAACAAACAGAAAACTTGAAAAAATATATAAAGAAACCACTGTTTTCATATATTGGGCAACAGGCAGTGCATGACTGAGAAAAAAAATAAATGAGGCAAACCTTATGATCACTCCAGCTTTGTGCCTGAAGGCACTTTCTGGAATATGGTAAGGAGAAAGGTAAGCAAAACAGAAAATGACACTCTCAATAAGCTGAAGTGACAGATATGAGATTTAAGAGAGGCAAAACACCTGCAGTTTGAACTGATGAGAACTGGAAAGAAAGAAGAACAGAGAAAGAGCTCCAAAACACTTCAAGAGTTATCCTTGAGTCTACCAGTGAACACTGAGCTACACATGCATAGGGTTAAACTCCATAAGGCTGGTCAAAAATGATTGAGGATCTATAAGCTGAGCAATTCCCATTACTCACACAGGGCCAGGAGATTCACAGGACTGGGAGAGAGTTGAGTTGTAATAAGCTATAGTAGAGAGCCCTTGTTGAACTCCTTGGGCATTCAATAGGAACCTCAGAAAGGTCATACCTTAACAGTAGGGCTCACTAGCACTAGTGTTAAGAATACTCTTGGGGCATGTGGGTGGCTCAGTTGGTTAAGTGTCTGACTCTTGATTTTGGCTCAAGTCATGATCTCATGGTTCATGAGTTTCAGCTCTGAGTTGGGCTCTGCATTGACAGCATGGAGCCTGCTTGGGATTCTTTCTCTCCATCTCTCTGTCTGCACTTCCTGTGCTTGTGTACACATGCACATACTCTCTCTCTCTCAAAAAAAAAAAAGATCATCCCTGCCCAAGTTACCAAAAAAAAAAAAAAAAAAAGGAAGAGTTACACAGTTACACTGAGAGACACCTGGGTGGCTCAGTTGACTGAGCAACTAACTCTTGATTTTAGCTCAGGTCATGATCCCAGGGTTGTGGGATTGAGCCCCATATTGGGCTCTGTGCTGAGCATGGATACTGAGATTTTCTTTTTCTCTCCCTCTACCCCTCTCCCCTGCTTGTGCTCCCTCTCTCTAAAATAAAGAAAAATCACATGAAAATTTTAGCACTGAAAAAGACAATATTTGAGATGAAAAAAACCCCTGATTTGTTGGGCTTAATGGAGTTTTTAGACACTGAAGAAGGAAAGATCAGTGAACTCGAAGACATAGAAATCAACAGAAACTGTCCCAGTTGATACACAAAAAGGAAGAAAAGACGAAAAAAAAAAAACTGTAGAGTTTCAGTGACCTGTGGTACAATATTAGTCTAAAACATGTGTAATTGAAGTTTGCACTTAGAGGGGAAGACTGGAATATTAATGACTAAAATTTTTTCCAAATTTAATAGAAACCATAAAACCACAAATCTGAAACTCAACAAACACAGCAGAATAAACACACAAAAACCCACATAAAGCCACATCATATACAAGTTGCTAAAAATTAACGATAAGGACAAAATCTTAAAAGTATCCAGAGAAAATAAAGAATAATTGCAGATTTCTCATCAGAAAAAAATTGCAATTCAGAAATGTGATGACATCTTTAAAGTTTTGAAAAAATTGCCAAACTAGAATCTGGCTAAAAATTGTCAAACTAAGAATTCAATATCCAGGGAAAATATCTTCCAAAAATTAAAGAAAAGGAAATAATTTTTTTAGACAAACAGAGCTGAGAATATCAGCAGATCTATACAACAAGAAAAAATGATTCTCAGATAAAAGGAAAATTAAATCTAGATGGAAATTAAATCTTAATAAAGGAATGAAAAGTGTTAGAAAAAGTATGTGGGTATATTTAAATTTTATATTATAAAATTTCTTCAAAAGACAATTGACTGCTTAAAGCAGAAATTAATAACATCTCACGGTGAGTTAAAAGAAAAGAAAGTCATTAATATTGGTTGAAATGTTATATAAAAATGATAAAATTTGTCTTTTCATGTCTTTTATTTTCAAAGTGAGATTGTTTTCCAGTGTTGCAATGATAAAAAATATCATATGTAGAAGTAAATGTATGATAACAATAACTTGTGGGGTGGAAGGGGAAGAATGGAACAACAATGTAAGCATTTTACATTATGTGAGAAATGGTATAATTTTTAAAGGGAGATTGTGATCAAAGATGTATATTGTAAAACCTACAGCCACCACTCTAAAGATATAACAAAGAATTATAGCCAAAAAGTCCATAGAAAAGATAAAATGGTATCATAAAAATAATCCAAAAGAAGGCAAGAAAACTGAAAGGTAACCTGTGTTATGGGAGAAGATATTTGCAAATGACATACATGATAAAGGGTTAATATCCAAAATATACAAAGAACTTATAAAACTCAACACCAAAACCCCGAGCAATCCAATGAAAAAATGGGCAGAAGACACAAATAGACATTTTTTTTAAAGAAGACATATAGATGGCTAACAGATACATGAAAAGATACTCAACATCACTCTTCATCAGGGAGATACAAATCAAAACTACAATGAGATATCACCTCACACCTGTCAGAATGGCTAAATTCAACAATACAAGAAACAACAGGGGCTGGAGAAGATGTGGAGTAAAGGAAACCCTCTTGCAGTGTTGGTGGGAATGTAAACTCGTGCAGCCACTCTGAAAACCAGTATGGAGGTTCCTCAAAAAGGCAAAATAGAACTACCCTTAGAATTCAGCAATTTCACTACTAGGTATTTACCCAAAGAATAAGCAAATGCTAATTTAAAGGGATAAATGCACCCCAATGTTTATAGCAGCATTATCTATAGTAGCCAAATTACAGAAACAGCCCAAATGTCCATGGGTGGATGAATAGATAAAGAAGATGTGGTCTATATATATATGCAATGGAATATCACCTAGCCATAAAAAGAATGAAATCTTGCCATTTGCGACAATGTGGATAAAGTTAGAGAGTATTATGCTATGTGAAATAAGTCAGTGAAAGAAAGACAAATTCCATATGATTTCACTCATATGTGGAATTTAAGAAACAAGAGAAAAAGCAAAGGGGAAAGATAGAGAGAGGGAGGCAACCCAAGACACAAACTCTTAACTATAGAGAACAAACTGATAGTTACCAGAGAGGAGGTGTGTGAAGATGGGTGAAATAGGTGATGGGGATTAAGGAGTGCACTTGTTATGATAAGCACTGGGTGTAGTACTGAATTGATGAATAACTTCATTGTTATTCCTGAAAGTAGTATTACACTGTGTGTTAGCTAACTGGAATTTAAATAAAAAATTAAAAAAACAAAACAAAAAAAAATCAGAAGAAGGCAAGAGAAGAAAAAGGAAATAATGAAGCAGCTAGGATAAAGAAGAAACAAAACTAAGGTGATAGATTTAAATCCAATTTTATCAATACTAACATTAAATATTAATGGCCTAAATAGTTCAATTAAACGACAGATATTATCAGTTTCTGGATAAAAACAGAACCAACTATATACTGTCCACCAGAAATGTACTTTAAATATAAAGATACAGCTAGGTTCAGAAAGAAAAGAAAATAAAGTAGTTATTATACTACTAAAGTAGTAGTTGAAATGCTACATAAAATTGATAGTAGTTGATCTTTTCAAGGTCTATTTTATTTTCAAAGTAAAATTATTTCCAATGTTGTAGTGAGAAAATATAAACCACCATTATTATTGTCATAGTTAAAACTATCTTATTTTGTAAGCAAATTATTCACATAAATGAGAGATTTTTTTTTTGTATTTTCCTAGAACTAAAGAAATAGTATCTTCACAAAAGACTGCTAATTCTAGTAATAGAAGAGGCAAATTCTACCCTGTGTTTGAGTGGCTGTTAAAAGACATGGGTTTGTTTTTAGTCTGCAATATTTTATAGAGGTACTCTCCTGGTATCCTGATCTTTAATTCATCATTGCTCAATACCTTTTGAAGCTCTAGCCAGAGGAAACAATTATTTTTTGAAGAATTGACTGTTAGCTATATCACCCATTTCTTTCTTTATATACTATAAAATCTATCCCTGTAGTATGACAGGTAACAGAAAGCATATACACCTGGACACATTGTGTTAGCCGCATGTTATGCTGTTAGTTTCTATTAAGGCACATTGTGGGTTA